>NC_056727.1:1250911843-1251011843 GCF_019279795.1 Protopterus annectens
GGATTGATAGTCCAGACTGGATAGTAGGAAGATAATAAAAGCCTACAAGGTGAAGTTAGAGATGTATTAATGTATCAATTGTTAGCTACAGTTGAGAAATGATGGGTAACATCGCACCTTGACAGAACACTAAGAGGAAGATGATATAATTTAATGAGAATAAGAAAGGAATAACAAAGAGCTCAGAGTTGAGTGCTGCTCAAAACATAAATTATTACTTAAAAAAACTCATAAAACAACAATAGAGGTTAAGCACTTTCGTCATCTGGTAACTGGACTTCATCAGAACAATTACCCATAAGTCAAAAAACCTTTTTATACATCATACTAAATTAATTGATTACATAATATTCAAATTAGTAAAATTTCTTCAGAGTGCCAGCATAAAGAGCTACTATGTTGTAAAACCTGCTAGTAAAAACATGTAACAGTTACAAAGAATTTACAACAATATGCAGTGCACTTGAAAGATTACTGCAGCTAAGATTAAAAAAATTTTTTCAGTTTTTTATATAATACTCAGCTAAAAAAATGTTCATACCCTATGTGACCTTATTGTTGTTTTATGAGTGTTTAAGTAATAAATTTATGTTTTGAGCAGCACTCAACTCTGAAGTCTTTTCCCACCAGTGTGACTGTTCTTGGTTTCTGGATTGATTTTGTTGCTTCAATAACAAAGAGCTGTAATTCAGCTACTTCACCTGGAAGAAAGTTAAATGTACCATGAAAGCCATTTTAGCAGCATACAGACAATACAAATCGTTGTATTTCAATGGAAAAGAAATACTGACATTCTTAGCTGAATACAGAAGGGTTACCATGAGCTAACCTTTTTGAACACAGAGACAGCCCAAACACAGTATTTTTGCAGGAAGACATGCTGCACCTCATCAGATTGTCTCTGAGGCCCTGCTACAAACTCTGCTTGGGTTGGTGATAGCCAGATGGAGTAGGGAAGCTTCCTGATGAACTAGGCAAATTTCCCCTGCTACTATAATTGCTACCATAGGCCTCCCCTGAAAAAAGGCTACTAGCCTAGTAGCATTTACCCGGTCAACAAAGGATGGATGGACGGATAAATAAATAAATAATGAGGCAGTTCAAGGTACAGGCTAATTAACCATGTGCTCCCTCCCTCCATAAACTGCCTCCAGGTAGCCATTGATGTAGTGAGCGATTTATAGAACTGCATGGCCATTTAGATTAGCACGGTCACTCCTAACACATTACAGTAGTAAACGCAGCCAAAATGCCATGTGCATCCATCATGGTAGAGGCAAATGCTGAGGAGTTTAGTGGTAAGGCAAGGCTAGGAGAGGTGTGTGTGATTGTATGTGAGGGGCTGCATGTGTGAGTGTGCATTTGGGAGATAAAACTAGGGAAGTAGGGAGTGGGTCAGGTAGGTGTGTGTATGTCAAACTTCCAAACACCTCCAGACCAACAAGCAGAGTTTATGACATTGGTTAGGAGGAAAACTAACCACTAGGGATTATTGTTAATTCTCATGTTCTTACAGTACCTTAACAGTGTGGGGATCTGGGGTGGGATGAACACAAGACACCAGAGATTACTCTTAATGTCTTGTGTCTTAATGACACTTTAACAGTACAAGGGTTGGGAGGTTTGGGGGAGCATTAGACACCATGGATTACTCTAAAGGTCTTGTGCCTTAAGAGCACTTTAACAGTATTGGAAATGTGGAGACGAGGGGACAACTAGACACCAGAACTTGCTATAAACATCTTGTGCCTTAATGGCACTTTAAGAGTATAGGAATCAAAGGTGGGGGAAAAATGGACACCAAGAAATTATTTAAAAAAAATAATTAAAAAAATACCTAGGGGAAAAGGGATTTGAACCATGCATCCTTGGCATGAGAAACCCCTGTATTAGTCTACTGGGCTATCTGATGCATTACTGCAGCAGGTGCTTGTTTTTATATATATATATATATTTTTTTTTAAGAGCATGAGTATTATGCAGTGCCTACTATATGTTGTCATATATAAGGAGGCGGGACAGGAAATGCTAAGTATACTTTCCAGCCTAGTAAACTGTTGCCCTTGTATTCATTTACTGAAGAATGTGTAGTGTAAAACTCAAATGTCTGGCATTATGGACATCGTAGACATTCTGACAATTACAGGTATGAGGTATGTGCTGTGTGTACATGATTGTGTTTTACCATGTCTTTTTTTTTTTTTTATGCGAGTGACAGTGAGGATATCTCAGCTCTTATGAGGGGAAGTGTTGATCTGCACCTTGTGGTAGTTAATGAAATTCAGAGACATCTAAATTAGTCTTAAAGGAGGACTTTCCTCATTACAGCTAATGTGCTTCTGAATCGCAAAATATTGCATTGCAGAAACAGGGCCTTTTGTCAGCAGGCTGTATGGGCCACACTGGGGCTCTTAATGAATCTCTGGGATTGTCAAAGACTAGGAAGCAAGTGATTCACATAACTGCCATTTTAATAAAATGAATAGACAAATTACCTGAAAGTATGGTACCTAGGTCTTGTCATATTATAAGGACAGAAACTGTACTTTTGTTGAAAAAATACAGACTGAAAAACAAAACTATAATAGTATGGGATCCCCCATTAGGACATATTGGAGAATAATAACTTATAAAATAATACTAACCATGTAGAATGAGACACTGTGGTTAGTACTGGGTAAAAGATTAAGATATACTGAATTATATGTTTTTACAGTTTTTCAGTGGTACTGTCCTTTACATGACACAAAAGCCTGGTTGAACATGTTTTCTGTGCACCTGCTCCAATGAAGGTCACAGCCCAGTGGTGGCTTGATGAGCGGAGCACCCAGTCAAGACCACATCTACATCCACCACCCCTCCTATGAGGGAATATGGCAGCTCTCAGCCAGCTCCAGCCCCTCCTCCATCTCCAAGATGGCCATGCCCATACTACCCTGCTAGCTCCAACAGACACCCGAGTTGCTAATTAAACTCAGGACACCTAGTCAGCAGTCAAAGATTTACCTCTGTACACCACCAGAGCTGGCTAACATGGAGAAACGATGATTTAAAATATGACATTTATGACAATGGAAAGGTTTTACTGGATTGCCATGGGAAAAGTAAACTAACAAAGATCAAATTGAATTTGTTATTTCACATGACAGTGCAGAACTTTCAGTTAATTTTTCATGAAGAATGATTATACAGTTATTGTATACATTTTTATAAAATGTTAAAGTGCTATTGATGGACAGTCACAGTCTGTTACCTCTGCACTGTATAGAATGGTCAACCTAGAATGATAGTCTTAAGACATGTACGCATCTGGTGTAAACTATATTATTTATGAAAAGTCCTGCTTCATTTTCATGTATTATACCTAAAATTCTGTCTTGTACTTGAAGCCTGGATCGTTTCTTACAACCATTCAAGAGGCTGAGATATGTCAGTAGCCTAAACACCACATAACCACTTGGGAAAAGACCAGTTGGAATTTTTGTGTATTCATTGAGCAATAATCTTTTAAGCTTTTTCACATATTAACTCTAAATTAGGGCTACAGTACATGATTCTGCTAAGGTGAATAAAACTGTTAAGCATAAATTTCAAACTCCATGTGCACAGCAGCGGCAATATATATATACATATATATATATATATATATATATATATATATATATATATATATATGTGTGTATGTATGTATATAATATATATATGTGTGTGTGTGTGTGTGTGTGTGTGTGTGTGTGTGTGTGTGTGTGTATATATATATATATATATATATATATATATATATATATATATATATATATATATATCTCGTATTTCTCCGTAACTAAGACCTAACCAGAGAATAAGGTCTAGCATAGTTTTCCAGGGTGGTCATGATATAAGCCCTACTCCAAAAATAAGCCCCATTTAAGGTCGTCAACAACACGCAATGGATGTGTTGAATTATAAAATAATAATATTGACACCTGTTGACTGAGGTTATCGTACTCTGCTCACCATTTTCGGGCCATTAGGACACCCAAGGTCTTCTCTTTGCAGAAAGTCATAAGATTCTTTCCCTGTGATTCTTACTGTAACCCTTATCCTCACTCACACTTGATAGTTTTGATCCTTGGCCCATAAACTCTGGCAAGTGTACTTTGATTGGTCAAAGTACAGACAACGCACGTAAAATGTGCGCACTTGATAACGACGGCTGTGGTTGTGTCTTCTTAACCGTCGCTATTTTGTATTGCCACTCCTGTCTTGTAAGTCTTCAATTAACCCCTCCAGACAAGATGAGTACAAAAAGAAAGCTATTCTGTCGATTACAAGAAAGGAACCGTGGAGGACTCCGGGGGAAAAAATCTGATGGCTTTCTGCAAAGAGAAGAAGTTGGATCTCCGAATGGTCCGAAAATGGTGTACAGCGTACGATAACCTCAGTCAACAGGCCAAAGAGGGAAATGCTAAGAAGTGTAAGTGTGGCTCAGGTTGGCAACCATTATTTCCTGAGTTGGAAGACATCATCTGTTAATGGATTGCTAACAGGAGAGCAAAGACTTTGGTTGTACGCAGGGCTGATATTCAAGCATTTGCCCTTGCAATGGCACCACAGTTAGAAATATCCCCAGAAGAATTCAAAGCATCACAACATTGGCTGGATGGCTTCCTTCAGTGATATGAACTGTCTCTAAGAAGATCAACATCACTGTTCAAGCTGGAAGATACTGAAGTTATTAAACATGCACTTGTGTTCAAGTCCTTTGTTGATGGCATCGACTTTTCTAAATACCAACTCTCCAACATGATTGCTATGGATGAAAGTGCAGTGTTTATGGGCCAAGGATCTCAAGCAACAATTGATGAGAGCGGTGCCTCATCAACCTACATTCCATCCACTGGTTACGAAAGTGCATGTGTTACCTGTATTTTGGTAATTCATCTAGATGGAAAGAAAACCCCACCTCTAATCATTAGTAGTGGCAAGAAAGATAAGATTGAACGTGTTTCAGGCATTTACATTCTTGAAACCGAAAAAGCCTGGTGCACACAAGCAGTTATAAGGAAGTGGGTCGATGTAATCCTGCCACTTGTTTTATGAGGTGGCAAAAGAGGTCTGCTAGTCTGGGATTCAGCCAGCACTACCCGCGGTAAAGACATGAAGAAATTCCTTGCACATTGACGAATAGAGCAAATAATGATTACTGCAGGAATGACTGCCTATCTCCAGACTCTTGATATTGCAATAAACAAGTCATTCAAGGACCATTTGTGCATGGAACTCAATGACTACATTGAAAATAGAATGGAGAGAAATCAGCATGGAAACTTCGTGAAGCCTAGCCTGCAAGAGGCCGTGACTTGGGTGAAAAATTCATGGGATAAAATTGCTGACAGCTGTGCTGCCAATGCACTATGAGCAGGCTACTTGGACAAGCAGTGCTCATTTAAGGAGAGCTCTCTTACTAGGCATGACAGATTGGGGCCAATGGTTCTACAGGAAATGGAGTCACAAGAAATTCAGGCCAGAATCCGGGGGTTGGAGACTTATGACAATGTTCCAGAAGAAGATGACATGACTGTATTTGAATAACTTTTCCATTATCGGGGCAACAGAATGGATTGCTTCTGCTTTCAGCTGCCAGCAAGCTCTTGTCAGTTTTTTTGACTTTATTGTATTAAGGTAATGTTTCATTATCAAGGGTTAATTACAAAGTAAGGCCACTAGTTCCCAGACTTCATTTTTATGACTTTCCATCATTCTTCTCTTACGGTTTGGGTAAGGAATAAAGAAAGCATCACCACTCAAAAAGTGGCAGTTATTCACCTGTTTTATTCCCCTCCTCCAATACACATGTATTGAGATTTTTCTGCGCTTTCTATTAAGCATGAAATATTGCACTGTGAAAGCCAAGGTATAGATATTCTGAAGTTGAAATGTTTGTCGCACTGTTTATGTAGAATTCTCACACAACTGTTAATGCGTTACCTAGAACTGTTGCCCAATAACAGAAAAGTACCAAATAAATGTCAATTGTGTACATGAATAAATGTCAATTTTTGTACATGAATAAATGTCAATTTGTGTACATGAATAAATGAATAAATTTAGATTGTTGTACGTGGGGGGGGGCGGGTAAATAAGGCATCCCCTGATAATAAGCCCTAATGCATATTTCGGCAGGGGAAAATGTCTAAGATCCGGTCTTATTTTCAGGGAAATATGGTATATATATATATATATATATATATATATATATATATATATATATATACACTACTGACTTAAACTCCAAAGAGTATTAAAGTCAGCAAGAACTAAGATGCTGTAGGATAGATTCAACCAGGGCCTTATTACAGGATTGCTGAGTGGTTAGTAAGGTAACCATGATTTGAAATTCATGTAGTAAAGGTATAAAAAGAATGTGAAACAGCTGTGTCATATTCTTAATAGACGAGAGAAAGAAGAGCTCACCATTTCCTATTGAAAAATAATTCTCATTTTAACCATTTGTGCACATGAAGCTTTTTGTGAGGGCATGAAGTTCATAGATTCATGGGTTTGATTATCAGTCTTATGTTACTTAGTTACCTTCGAGAAGCTTGACTGACGTAATCTGTGCTGATATTTTTTACTTTTTAAATGTATATCAGTGTAATTTCTAAAGGAAGTTAAGCCCAACTTTAAACTATTAAGGGAAGGTGTCATCTTGGAAGGTACTATATGTTGTATCTGATACATTTCTTCTATTACTGATATTTATTTTTTTGTATTGGGAATCACAATCTGATGCTGATGATGATGTTAGCTCTCCTGACACTGACTTCCAGGCCTGTACTTTAAAAGAGAACCAGATCAAGCATGACTTTGTCGGCCAGGCAATTGTCTTCTTTAAGTAATCTACAAGAATAAGAATGTAATGACAATTCCTGAAGACTTCCTGAATAGCTTAAGTTTTCTGACAAAACTATTGTCTGTCATTATCCCTAGATCTTTAATGATGGTGTCATTCTTTTATGATTTGACCTTGTATTTTATAATCAAAAACTATATCCTTTTTGCCAAGTCATGTAATGCTACATTTATTGATATTAAAAGTGAGGTCATTAGTATTCTACCATGTGTACAATTTCTGTAAAACATCTTCAAAAACGTTGGCATCTTTTATTGAAGTAGTTGTTACCCAACTTGCAGACATTAACATGTATGTTATCCATAGCCCAATTACCACTTTTACATCTCAGAAAAATAATAAATAAATAAATAAAAAGTATCAAAAGCGAAGGAAAAAAAAACTCCATGAAACAGATAACTGCTAACTTCTACTGAGGAGGAGAGCTGATCACCCAGCCTGTGTTGTAGTGTCCATTTGCATAACTAATTCTTTTCCTACAGAGTTGCACTTGGATTGGCGTGCTTTAATTTTTCAGCTATTCCCTTACATAGAATAGTATCAAAATGCCTTAGGAAGGTCAAGGTAAGCATCACACACACTCAGACCTTAATCAGAAACTACTGTAACCTCTTTAACGACTGCTACAAGATTCAAAAAGAAACATATCACCTTAATAACCCCATATTGTTGCATTTGAAACAGAAGCAGGCACATGAGCCATTCTGAATAAACTCCATAATGACTGCTTTATATAGAACACTGTCTACAATCATTTAGGTCTAATGTGACCCCCCCCCCTTATTAATGTGTCATATACATTCAACAACCACAGTTCAGGGATGTGCTTACATGATTAAATTTGTTTAAAATGATTGATATGGGTTTATTTATGTTTTCCTTGATTCTGGAAAAGAAACCTAAGTATGTTGTCTGGTCCCATGGATTTAATTTTACTTGTCATAGCAATTATCATTTTAGTAGTTATATAAGGGATATTCCCTCTTGTCTTTACAACACTCATACCCTCACTGTTAATTTTGTACAATAGTTTTCTGCACATACATTCTAATATCCTATGGTTAAGTGATCACTGTTCATTATTTATTCCTAACATGGCTGATCCATAAAAATTAAAATTCAGTAATTAATGAATACCTTATTATTGCTTTCAGCCCTTTACATCAAGCTGTGCTACCAGACAAATCTGGAGAATTTGATAAGGAAAATAAGTCATTGCTGAACTTTATTAATCTAGACTTGTGTTTCATGATTAAGGAAAATGTTGAAAACTATAAGGGATTAATATCAGGGTATAGACAACGAGAAAGGGATAGGGAAATCCTAAATGAAAGACATGTGCTGGTAGAAATTGTAATTGATGCTAGAATAGAAGTTGCTGTTAAAAAGGGATAATTAGTATGGCATATAAAATAATTCCACAATAGCTATAGGAATCATTCAGAAGAGATCAGAAAAGATTGGGAAGTGAATTTAGATATGCAATTCACAAAGAAACAATGGGAGGACATAACCATGGTCTGGAATTGTTTACATAGATACTTTTTATGCGTCTATATTATGTGATCGAAAACGTTAATCGAACACGTTTTCATCGACAGATAAACAGCAAAAACACTAATCACCAAATGGTCACTTCAGTAAATTGTTTTCCCAGGGGAAAAAATCTCTTGCCCAAAGAAAAACAAAATAAACTTTCAAACCCTACAAAGTGGGGGGTATCACTCCCCCAACTAAATATACCAACTCTGAGATCACACTACAGTGGAGAAAATGGCAAATCCCCAACGACAGCCAAGCATCATGGTTTTCAAGGGATTTGTATACGAGTATAAAGAGAAGTAACTCTAACCTTTCAAGGGCAGCAAGCCAGTGTACTTCTGTTTGATAAGACTATGCATGGGGTATTGCATGCAGTTCTGGACATAAACAGGATACAGGTACTTCTGGGGTGAGGATGCACAGCTAGGCTTAAAAAGGCCCTTGTTGTTGTTAGCCTAGTAAACACCTATGAAACTAAAAAGTAAGAATCTATGAAGATGATTCACAGTCTGCAGCAAAGCCATATAAAAATAGACTTGAAGAAATTAAAATGTATTTGGTGTCATGATAGAAACCTTTCAGTACCATGAGAAAATCCAGTGAGTTCAAGGGGTGCTATATTTCAAAAACCGAACTTTATAAGAGTAAGAACATAAAAAATGTAGCATTCCAATATGTGTCAGAAGAGAACTGAGGAAGTATTTCACAGAGGAGGAGTGTTTTGAATAACCATGCTAAAGAAGTAGCAGTAGGCCATAACTATTAACAAAAGTCAGGAATGCTAGCAAATGGTGCTTGATGAAGGGCACATACAGTCTTGTATACCCATTGGTGTGCTTTAAATTCAGTTAAGATGTGGTCCATTTTGTTTCTCACAATTCATTTGAGCTCATACCAGAAAAGCAGAGCAAAAAATTGTAATGCATAATCTTGTGTTCATGACAATATGAGTATTGGCTGCTTCCAAGGTGTTACTGTTCCCAGCATTGATGTCAGTAGACAAATTAAGGCTTATTCACAACCAGTCTGAAGTTGTGACAAATGGGACACGACGTCAGTGGTACATCCTCATGGATATCATTAAATGTTGGGAATATTTTCTTTGTATCACCAGATATTTTCTGCCTTCTCTTCAACTGACTCACTGCAGCAAAAAGTTTGGCAAGCAGGAGGTGCATCACTTTAACTGATGTACAAGAAGAAGAACATGACTAAGCAAATACTCTGGGATTGTTTTTTTATTTTTGATCCCCCATGCCTTCTGATCATCTAGCTGATGACTATGAGCCTTACCCATTCATTCTTTGCCAGATGAGAGATAATCATAGTACAGCTGTCATACAATTAACCATCAGGTGATTTTGTTTTACTTTGTAGCCCTAGCACACTTCTTTTATGTGCTATGGAGAAGAAGGAGGTAACTGGGAACATATGTTTTGAGAGTGTAATGAGTTGACAGATTTAAAAAATTCCCTGTGGAGTACTCTGTCAGAAAGTTTATGTGAGCAAATGGTTCTAACTATGGTTGTTTTGAGCTGGAAAACATGATCTGAATTGCTTAGCCTTAATAAGTTTAATTCTGTTTGCTGCCAAAAAAAGCAATTACTAGAAAATGGAAATCAAAGTTTTAACCAACTGTATTTGAAGTGATGAATATTATAAAAGAGATAAAAAGAACTTGAATAGCAATCTTTAGAAAAGGGAAGGATCAAATTACATAGAAATAAATGGAAATTTTGGGAGCAAGACATGCAGAATAATGTTCGGGAGAAGGAGGAGGAGTGAGGTTTAAGGGAAGGTTGACAATGAGCAAATTATGTAATGCTGGAGTGATAGTTATAAAGGAAGATGTAATGCACAATGTATTTAAAGGAAACATATGCTAATATGCTTTCTTTTTTGTTAATATATGTTTGCCTATGTCTTGAGTGATAAACTAATAAAGTTGTTAAAAACACATCTTGGACATATCCTCAGAAAGAGTGACTGAACATGAAGCTAAGTCAGATGGACCAAAGCTTCTGAAAGAGGACACTGTCTGCACTGTTTTACAGCCTCATTATTCTCCAAAATGGAAGCCATGTCCACTTTTGTCATAAATGCTTCTGTTGTAATGTTATTCATGTTATGAAAAAGGCCCATTTTGGAATTAGTCCATCTAGAACAAGAACAGATTTGATCAGATCATAAAGATGGTTCTACCACCAGTACAGTGATCTCCATACCATTATGGAATGCCATATCCAAGCTGTGACCTTTAATAGGGGGTACCAGAGTCAACAGCTTAAATGAAATCCAGATAACTCATAAAATGAGGAAATTCAGAAACAAAATTGTCTGATAATGAAATCACCCAGAATCCTCTATTTGAGTCAAAATCAGGAAGACAAAGAAATCAATAAATTCATGCCAAAAATACCACATTTCACCTTGTAAATAATATACAAATATACAGGCAGTTTAAACCTGACTTTACTGAATATGCAAAGGATCTGGTCAAACACCAAGGGTTATAGCAAGTTCAGGCATGAATTGGAAAGAATGAATGAATGAATGCCCCAGCCTAATGTAGCCTTTTCCTATGTGCTATATAGCTGAAAGCCCTTTGGAAATAGATACTAGTTAGGACCATAGTGACTATCAAGCCAAGCTTTGTTTGTAAAAACAATGCCACCCATCCACAACAAGTCCATATTTAATGACTATGCCTAGTTTGGAGTTGCCTGTAAACATGGTTAACCATAGGCCCTTGACATTGACCTTGACTTCAGAGAAGTAGCTGTCAAATAGGAGAGAGCCCTACACAGTGCCCCGAGACTTGAAGCATACAGCTCTAGCATTAGATAGTATCACCTTAGAAAAGATTGCATTCTGAGAAGACTTTGTTACCTAACCAATTAATGGTGACAATGGCTATCTAAATCAAATAAGGAATACATCTGTCAGATAAGTTTCACACATGGTACCTGCTCAGAGTTACCAGTAACATAATGAGTCCCTCTCTTGTTTCATGCACACCCTTCAAAGAACCTATCAGCTTTACCTACACTGCTTTTTAAATTGCCTACTATTCAGCACTTCAGGTATGTCTTAGATGGTAGGCAAGAAGACAAGGACTTGTGAAGAGGTGCAGATTCCTCAGAAGATGCTTATTATATATAACCATTGCCAGCTCATAGAGTACAAACAGAAATAGTCATAATTCCTTAGAGAAAACAAATAATAAAGATATTTCCATCTGACAAAATAATGTAACTTCCCCTTCAAGACAGCATTCAAGCTATACTACAAAACAATTATCTTAGTACAGGCTGATCTTAGGTAATTACAAGACTTTACAGAAAGGCAACCACTTATCACAAACATGATTGTTTAATTCACGAGGCCTATCACTTTCTCTGTTCAAATCTTTCTATATTTAATTCACAAAGGCCAACTTTTAATTATCTTGTCAGTGGAACTATGTTTGTATGTAGCTGTCTCTGACTGTTTTTTTCTGCATAGACATATGTTGTGGTCCACTGAAGATATTTATAGTAGATCTGTCTTTTGTTCTATATCTATTCTGTTTGATCAGTGTATAACACTAGTCACAGTAGATGGTGCTGTAATCTTCCTTGTTGTGGTTCAGTGCATTTTGGTTCTGATTCTGTAGAGAATTTATAATATATACTATTCCTAGGAAATGCCATATCTATTTATATTTATTTTACTTTACTATCCTGTGCCAGCTAACCATGTGCTCTCCACTGATGCCCAGTCTTAGTCACCTGTCCTCCCACCTTGACCGAATGGCTAACCCTCCCCAAACTGAGGTCATTAGCTCACCCTTATAAGCTGGCAGACAGCAGATTTCATTTTGGTGGGAGATGAAAAAAAAAGATGATGGCACCTCATGGCATTATCCATAATGGTCACAGGCCTTTTATTGTATTTTATTTTCCCCTCTGCAAGTATCTTGTAATACTGAAGAGCTAGGAGCCCAGTGGGTATGATAAGGGGACATGACTCACATTAGTGATGTAGCCTCCCTTCAAACTGCCCTGTTTGCCTTGCAAGAAGATATTTCCTGTCATATGTCCAGTATTAAATGCAGACTTTTCATAGTATGCACGCACCAAGACACACACAACTCCTTTCACCCCCACCCAAAACAGGCAATCAAGAAATGCATTGCCATACCTTTCCATCCCTAGCTGGCTCTTCCATTGCCTGGGCCTTGAATTAGACCAGGGAATAATCAGAAAACCAAAAGTTATGAGGCAGAAACACTAAATGTTATACCTGTTGTACAATTGTGTAGCTGAGCTGATTACAATAACTCACTTTTTTCATCCTTTATTTGGGGTTAGTATATTTTGAATTTGATCTGTTTCCTTGATCTCTTGGCTTATTCAGGTCGATTCTGTTAATTCTGTGGCTATCTGGTTTGGACCTTGAATTGTTGTTTGGAAATCAGTTTTACAGAAGATGATACTATTATTATAGTTCCAATTACTACAGGGAGTGCAAGGATAAGTACATCCATTAGCATTTCAGGTGTAGGTGAAATCTGAATATATTCTTCTGCTTTTATTACTTCTTCTTCTGGCTTTTCCCGGTTAGGGGTCGCCACAGTGGATCACCTGTCCGCTCATGATTGGCAGTGGAGTTTTACAGTGTCAAGTTGCCAGCCCAGCACTCAACCTTCCACAGAAGGCACACACTCATGCCTAGGGCCAATTTAGAGTGTCCAATCCACCTAGAGCATGTCTTTGGGATGTGGGAGGAAACTGGAGCACCCATGCGACCACAGGGAGGACATGCAGACTCCGCACAGAAGGCACCCCAGCCAAGAATCGAACCGGAGAACCTCTTTCTGTGAGGCAGCAACACTAACCGCTGCACCACCGTGGCCGCCCTACTTCTGCTTTTATTACTACCGAGAGTTAATATATAAAGGTTTAGACTGGACTACCAGCTTTTGCAACTCTGTTATAATACTTATATGCTATAATTTTTACTTGCAGTTTGTGGTTTATTTATTTATTTGCATGTAATAATTTTGTCCTGACTTATCTCATTTAATATATATGTACAGTGTATATAAAAAGTTTACGCACGCCTGTTAAAATGCCATTTTTTTGTGATATAAAAAAAATTAGACCACAATAAATCATTTCAAAACTTTTCCCACCTTTAATGTGACCTATAACCTGTACAATTCAGTTGAAAAACAAACAAATCTGGTAGGGGAAAAATATAAAAAATAAAAAATGTACAATACGCTGGTTGTATACGTGTGCACATCCTTAAACTAATACTTTGTTGAAGCACATTTTGATTTAATTACAGCATGCAATCTTCTTGGGTACACACCTGCCATCATTTAGGGAGACTCTGATTAACCCAAATAAAGTTCAGCTGTCCTAGTAGGATTTTCCTGACATTTACTCAGTTGCCTGCTACAGCAAAAAACATGGTTCACAGAGAGCTTACAAAGCATCAAAGGGATCTCATTGCTGAAAGGTATCAGTCAGAAGAAAGGTACAAAAAAATTTCCACAGCATTGGATATACCATGAAACAGTGAAGACAGTCATCAAAAAGTGGAGAAAATATGGAACAACAGTGACGTTGCAAAGAACTGGACCTCCCTGCAAAATTCTTGAAAAGACAAGAGGAAAACTGGTCAGGGAGGCTGCCAAGAGGCCTACAGCAACACAGAAGGAGCTGCAGGAATTTCTGGCAAGTACTGGTTGTGTACTACATGTGACAACAATGTCCTGTATTCTCCATATGTCTGGACTATGGGGTAGGATTGCAAGATGGAAGCCTTTTCTTCCACAGAAAAACATCCAGGCCTGGCTAAAATTTGCAAAACACTACATCAAGTCTCCCAAATGCATGTGGGAAAATGTGTTATGGTCTGATGAGACCAAGGTTGAAACATTCTGGCCACAATTCCAAAAGGTACGTTTGGCGCAAAAACAATACTTTGCATCACGAAAAGAACCCCATCCCCACGGTGAAGCATGGTGGTGGTAGTATCATGCTTTGAGGTTGCTTTTCTTCAGCTAGAACTGGGGCTTTATTCAAGGTGAAGGGAATTATGAGCAGTTCCAAATACCAGTCACTTTTCGCCCAAAACCTTTGGCCATCTGCTAGAAAGATGAAGATGAAGAGGAATTTCACCTTTCCACATGACAATGATCCCAAGCATATATCCAAAATCAACAAAAGAATGGCTTCACCAGAAGACAATTCAAGTTTTGGAATGGCCTAGCCAGAGCCCAGACCTAAATCCAATAGAAAATCTGTGAGGTGACCTGAAGAGGGCTGTGCACAAGAGATACCCTCACAATCTGACAGATTTGGAGCTATTTTGCAAGAAGAGTGGACAAATATTGCCAAGTCAAGATGTGCCATGCTGATAGACTCCTACCCAAGAAGACTGAGTGCTGCAATTAAATCAAAAGGTGCTTCAACATAGTATTAGTTTAAGGGTGTGCACACAACAAAGTACTAGTTTAAGGGTGTGCACACTTATGCAACCAGCGTATTGTACATTTTTTATACTTTTTCCCCGAACAGATTTGTTTGTTTTTCAATTGAATTGTACAGGTTATAGGTCACATTAAAGGTGGGAAAAGTTTTGAAATGATTTATTGTGGTCTCATTTTTTTTATATCACAAAATCCTGGCATTTTAACAGGGGTGTATAAACTTTTTATATCCACTGTATATACATATATATATATATATATATATATATATATATATATATATATATATATATATATATATATTTGTGTGTGTGTGTGTGTGTGTGTGTGTGTGTGTGTGTGTGTGTAAGTGTATTTTCTTTGTAGAGCTCAGGTTGCTGTTCATTTTATTTTAATTTGTTAACCACACCTTTTATTAGGAATACCTGCACCTCTACCTCCTCATTATTTCCTAGTTAGGCTTCTCTTATGTTAGGGAACTGTTTATGACCCTCCTCCTTTTAAGCCCTCTAGGTTCTAATAGAGTCCTCTATTGCCATGGACAGCTTGAGGTCCAGAGGGACATAAGATGGAAAGTGGTGGCACACATGTCACTTGTGCATTTTCTGAGCAGGTTGGTTTAATCCCTTTGAGACCAGATCCCTGACCTGTCCTGAAGGAAAGCTGCTCACAGTCAGTGGACCTCTATAACCATGTCTGGTATCCAGAGGCCAGCCAACCACAGCAGACCAAAAGATAGGAACTGTACTTCACTAGCTATACCAAGAATTGTAATGAGTATTTCAAGGTTGATCTTCAGCAAATTAGGCACAGTTTTCAACGTATTGCTTGATGCCACCCTCACATCATAGCTTTATGTTCTGTTGTTGCAGACCTGACATGGGGCCATCTGGACTAGTTTTATCTTGCATGTATGTCCTTTGTGACCAGTTCTTTTCTTATCTCCCACCTCACACTGACTGCCACTGTCTTCTGGTTTGTTCTCAAGCTTGGAGATCTCTGTGCATTGATGGCCCCATTGTTATTCATACTGACAGGATCTCCCTTTCATGGAGGTCCTAGTGTCCCTTTACAGACACTAAGGGATATGAGCTGCTATACTTCTCTGAGGGGTTGGCCATCATAGTGTGGTTTCATTTTTAAGCCCTAAATCCTACTGATATACTGGGCTTATATCAAGAGAAGGAGTATACAGTGGCATCAGAAAGGAAACAGCTCCACCTCTATGGTGACACATCTATCAAAGGCCTGTCATTCTAAATATTAGCACTGGTACTGTTATGGCAGTGGTTTTACTGCTCCCCGTGGCTTACACAACTGCTCCCCCCAGCATTTTCCTACACCCCAAGAAGAAACAAGCAGGCTCTACTTCACCATTCATACTCCTACCATGGCAGTTCCAGTAGGTATCTGAGCCACTGTTTGAGCTGCTATTTAAACTCAGGTTACCTGGTTCACAGTCAGGCCTTTATCCCTGTGTATCAAATGAGCCGAATACCCAGTTATGTTTTAAATCATTTATTCCTCTCTAAAGAAATGTGTTTTTCTATCTTCACTATAACAAGCTGCTCTAAGTCCTATTCTTAAGAAGTCTTCATTGGATCTGTACAACCTGAAAAATGACCACCCTGTCTCTCAAAATTAACTTTTATTGACAAGGTCACTGAGGATGAGTGTATGCTTGGTTCAAGTCTGATGCTGTAACTCACAGTCTCTTTGACCACTATTAGTTTGATATCAGAAACTGGTACAGCATTGAGTGTGCTCTCATTGTGGTTATGAATGGAACATAGTACCCTGTGATACTTTTCAATGAACCACATTCCAATAACCCTATCATAGGTTCATAGGCGTATCCCTGACAGGACATTTTAAGCCTAACCATGCTTCCTGTTTGTCACCCTACTGTGTTATCCCATAGGTGTTTAGCTATGTTTGCCATAACTATACTTAAATACGTCTTATTTGTAACAGATTATTTTATTTGGGTGTCATCTTCACAATTCTATTGAACAGACTTAAACCTACAACTATGTTTCACATAATCCCCCTACACATCCCATGCAAAGGGCTTTACCCCTTACACCTCTTTACTTAATGCAATCATTTGTTATGTCATAAAAGCTCTGGGTAAGTTGTTACAGTTGTAGATTTGAATCTGTTTGATAGTACAGACTTATAGAATCATGGTTCACTGAAAAACAACATACTTGAGTAAAGAAACTGCTTGTGAGTGACCTCCTACTAGTGAGGGATCAACACGTGTATTTGATATTGGGCTTTCTTTGGTGTTTTGGCAATTAATGCACCATGGATGTGTGTTTATCGTCACACACTGCATATGCTATAACCTGTATATCAGACAGTGAATTACCTATAACTATCAGAAACAAATGTATTCATATGTACATAACACAGGCCACACAATTTGTGTAGGATCACACAGACACCACATGGCATACCTAGCTGTAGCAGCAGCAGCAGTAAGACTTTGCTGATGGGTATACCTGCCACTGTTGTGGCCATTGTCATGCATTAAACAGGTACTACCATATCACCATGCCTGATAAGCAACTCATCTATGGTGTAGACATGTGCCAGGAGGTGGTTGTGGTACATCTGCCTGGCGGCTACTGTATTGGTGGCACTATGAGATACCTGAGTAGGTACCTGCTGAATATAGGGGTCAATGAATCTAAGTATACCATTAGTTCCCATATCTACAGCATGGTGACATTATATACTGCATCTGCTGAGCCCTACAGTAGATGCATAGACTGCATATTTTTTTAGCTCATGTTTGCACTACTGGGATGTCATGCATGCCATCTGTAGATGTTTGACTACTGTGCGCAGCTTTTGTTAGCTCTGCTACACCGGCACACAGCTGTGCCATATTCACTCAGCTAGTGCCATTAAGTAGACAGAAGCTGTGCCCAAAGCAGGCACAACATGTTTCCTGTTTGAGCTGGTAGCATGGTTGTGGGTAGGATTCTGTTGTAGGAATTCCCAGCCCACTCATACATAGGTGTTACAGATCAGACACATGTCATTGTATAGCTCCCATCCTGGACACATGCATGGCAAAGCAGCACAGAGTATCCACGCCTTTAATTGTAAAATGATCATTTCAATAGCTAGCACATTCACATCCCTGTATTTTTCCACTCCGCAACTGGCAGTAGTGAGTACCTATGAAAAACAGTAAATCAGACACTGGAGAGAACTCATAAGCTCTAATAAATTGGCACATTTTATAATCTCAATACATTTCAGATATTAGTACTGAAAGATGTGAGGTATGAAAGATCTTAGAGTTATGAAAGCAGATAAAGGGGAAGGTATGGATATTATATATAAAAGGGATTACATAGAAGATATGGAATCTATACTAGCAGATGTTTTTGAATATAAGGAAGTTACACTATGCTATTTATAATCATCCAAAAAGACAGAATACTTATGGATCTGATTTTGGACAGTAATATTACTATGGATACTTTTGAAGTTTTGAGTGGTAAGTCACTGAAGATAGGTGTTCTTTTAGGGTCACCAAAGATAAATGACCACCCCTAAAAAAAACACATTTAAATGAATTGTACTTACCATTGATTTTGTGAGTGTGTGTACAGACAGATAGATACAATAGATATAGATAGATAACTTTTAAAATCCTCTGATTCAGAAATTGTTCTCCTATGAAAAAGATTATTGGGATTTTTTTTTTTTGGAAAAGATTACATCTTACCATCTAAAAGGTGATGAAAGCTGTATGTCTACTTTAGATAAAAATTCTCTTTTCAAGACATTGGTTTAGAATATGTGAGTTTTTTATTTCTCACTTTTCTAATTATACTACTAGAATCATCAACACTATGTGCACATTAATTGAAGCTTTTACTAGAAAATAATTATTTTGTGTTTAACTGCAAATATTATCAACAAGTACGTGGAGTTGCTATGGGGGCAACAGCAACACCAGCCTTTGATAATTTTATGGGCTAGTGAGATATTATAATTTTGCCTATTCTTCTTTTGTTTATCAAAGTTGATTTTTGAAAGATATTTCCATTAATTTATTTTTCATATGAAATGGTTGCTAGTCTGATGTTTTGAATTGTGTACATTCCATTAATCATAGTATTTCTTTTTTGCATTTTAGTTTAAGTAATTGTAGTTTAGAGACAAATTTTGTGGATATTAATTTGAGTATTGACAAAGAGGAAGGATGATTTGGAAGCAATATTTTTAGAAAGTCTACCTTTGTTAACAGTTAAGTTCATTACTCTAGTAATCATCCTTACTTTAACAGTTATGTTCACTACTCTAGTAATCATCCTTACTTTGTTAACAGTTATGGTCACTACTCTAGTGATCATCCTTACTTTGTTAACAGTTATGGTCACTACTCTAGTGATCATCCTTACTTTATAAAGATGACCATCCTTAAAGGGTAGAGATATAGTTAGCGCAGGGTGAAGGAGACGTTGCTCCGAGTGCAAGGTGTCAGGGAGAGCAATCATTAGATAGTGCTTGGGTGGTTGTAAAGTACTGGCATTCAGAAATGAATGGTGATACTATATCTGCAGTCAAGGCTCTGTATGGTATTTGGATTATAGCAAGCCACTTGTTACATTTGTAGCACATGGTCTGCTATAGTTTACACTTTTATTTTGGTCCCTGACTTGCAAGGACGCAGAGAAGGTATTTTTTTTATTCCCCACCTTAGAGTTAAGGAGGTTACCAGATTAGGGAGCTGCCCAGGGCACCACAATACCTAGCTACAGCTCTGCTGAAGGGAAAACGATACATAATTCTTGATTAATGATTAATTTCTGCTGATAGTATATTTTTGAAAGAACTTGATTTTAATACTCATTTATTTTTGGAATGAGATTATGATAATTATTTACTTGCTAATATTAAAAAGGAAAAGCCAAGAAAAAGAACAAAACATTTATCTACTCTTATTATACCACTGGATAAGACAGTGGATAGTAGCAATATTAGAAACATTTTGAAACATAAATGGAAGGTCATATTAGCTAATGATTATTTTGTTAAAGTTGTCGGGAAGGAACTACATTATGTATATAAAACAAGTTTCAATTTAAAAAAAAGTGTATTAATGACTTCTGATATACTCTTTCTAAGACCAGTCAGTAACAAAAGAAGTGGAACATAAATGTGGTCATTGCAAATGGTGCAAACATATTTTAAACTGGTAATTTTTCTTTTTGAGTCACGTATCTGAACCTATTACACCCAATATTTAATATGACTGTATCTCAAAAGGGATGGTTTTATGTTGAAACATGCTCAGGATATGATGTTTTTTATGCCGGTGTGAATACCAGATACCTGGCAAAAGAATTTCTGAACACAGCTGTACAATTAGAAGTAAAAACATTAATGATGCATTTTGTGAGTATTTTATTACATGTAATCTAAATGACAAATTTTATTTTTATGTTGTTGATTGTGAACTGCTTCATTTACATGAAGGTGATTTTAATAACATTAGAAATCAGAGAATTTAAGCAGCATTTTTTACAGGCTGCTAAGTTTCTAGGGTTAAATGAAATTATATATATTATTTTTTTAAAGGCAAGTGTGTATATAAGATCCAATAGTTTTAAGAACATGTGATTTGTCATGTGATTTTTAACCTTTATTCAAGTACTCCATTAACTTATTCTTATGATCTGAAGAAATCCATTTGTGTGGACGAAAGCACTAAACCTTGTAATGAAATATTTCTCCATTGTCTTCTGCCACCAGCGAGGGGTTTTAGTTTAGTTGGTTTCTCTTTACACTTTAGTCCAGATGCACGCTATTTGCGTTTAATCTCTTTAACCATACTTATTTCCCCTTCTTTAGGTGGATTTCTTGAGGGGCAATAGCTCACATTCCTGTTTGTAAACAGTTTAATAAATCGTTTTATTTTCCCTGAGTTAGTTAAACATCTTTTTATCATTCCCCTTCGTCTAGCTCCTTACTCTGCTGATCTTTTCATTCTCCCTTATTCTTTTCTTCTGCCCTTCTTTTATTTTTTGTAACTGCCCATCGAAATACTGTTATTGGCCTTGGCATCCTGATAAAGGGCTAGGAAGTAGTTTCATACCTATCTTACCCCAACTATTTTGGCACTTTTTATTAAGTGACTATGTGCCTGATGTGCGGAAAACAGCTATTATAATATTGTTATATAAAAAAAAGGTAGTAGACTACACATATGCAATTCCTGTCCTTTACTTTAACCAGTATCTTGGGAAAATTTAGAAAAAGGTTCTCATAGAAATTATTTCTGCAAATATTGTTGAACATTCAGGTCTATACCAGCATTGTTAAACTTTTATAAAAACATTATTGGAGCAGTTTAGAAGTATTAGGAAGATTTTGGAAATTAGATGAAAGTCTGTATAAAACAGATAAATATGGAAATCAAAAACAGGTAAAAATGGAAATGTTTATGGAAGAATTAAATATGCCAATGTTAGAAGTAGATAAGGCTCAATTACTAACATAGGAAGGGATGAAATAAAAATGGTGATGTATAGCCAATCTACAAGAAATCCCCCAGGAAAAGATAGTATTTCTGTGGAAGTTTGGAAGCTAGGAGGGAAAAACTGATAAAGATCTGGAAGGGTTTGTTTAAAAGTATTTTAAGAGGAGGAGAAGTACCAACATCCTTGAGGAAAGCAGTAGTAGCTATAATACGTAAATATGGATTTATTGGAGAAAGCTGGCAAAGAAACCAAGGTATTGGGAGCAAATAATTAAAAAAGGAAAGGTAACAGAATGGGAAGATGCCAAGAATTTACTTGAACTGCAGGTTAGAGATTGCCTTCTCTGTCAAGGGTTCATAGAGTATAGGCAAAGAGAAAGAAATAGGAGGTTCTAAATGAAAGACCTGCACTGGTAGAGTATTTAATAGAATCTAGAACAGAAGCTGCCATTAAAAAAAGAGTAATTAGTACAGCATATAAAATATTGCATGATGACTATAAGAATCAATCAGAAGAGGTTAGAAAGGATTGGAAAGAAATATTGGATAAGCAATTCACAAATAAACAATGGGGGATATATGTATGTTTCTGAGATATGCAACAGAGTCTAGAAGATTTAGGATCTTTGCTTGGAAGTGTTTACATAGGTATTTTTATACCCCAAGTAGATTCCAAATAGTTTTTCCTCAGGTAGACAGCAAATGTTAGAGGTGTGATGGGGAAGAAAGAGGTAACTGGGAATATATTTTCTGTGAGTGTAATGAGTTGGCAGACTTTAAAGATTAAGAAAAAACAATAACACTGGTTGTAACAACACTAAAAACAAGAGCATTTAATGGAGTAAGTGCTTTCAC
Organism: Protopterus annectens; assembly: GCF_019279795.1. NCBI lineage: Eukaryota > Metazoa > Chordata > Ceratodontiformes > Protopteridae > Protopterus > Protopterus annectens. The sequence continues at coordinate 1,250,934,128 of NC_056727.1, forward strand.
GGATACACCGCTTCTTCAGACTACAATCAAACAAACAGCATCACATTTAAGTACTAAAACAATCAAACTAATTATGACATCATGCAATTAAAACATAGTTTGCTTAAAGGAATATTGTATAGCAACTCTTAAAAACAATAAAATCAATGCTTCGGTGGCTTTGCCTTGAGAAAGGGTTTAAGTGAAACCATGCTGTTCAAGCCTGGAGGCTTGTCAGCATGGAATCGCAAAATCCATTCTTGTTCAACTAGTTCAGTAGTATTTTTAAAGTCTCCCCCTCTCTTCTTAGCAGCTACAATCTGAAGTACAAAAAACTTAAATGTGTGGTCCATGCCTTCCTTCATGTTATGCATAGCTAGTGCACTGTTTTCTTTCATATTTCTGATGTCCCTAAAATGTTCTAGTATCCTGTCCTCAAGGCAACAATTTGTTTTACCTACATAGAAAGAAAAAGAAAAACATTTAACACAATAGCTAAAATAAACAACATTACAAGTCCTACAGTCAGCATAGATACTGGGGTCAATCTTAAAAGCTAAACTGGGATGTGTAAAGGTCCTTCATTGTGTATATATCTGCATGCCATACAGTTTCTGCATGCATAACTACCTGTTCTCTCTGGCCTAGGAAACTTAGTAAAATCAGCAGTTCTATAACACAAATGGCTTTTCAAGGACCTATTATTGTGAAAGGTAAAGTTTGGTTTTTCACCTATCACCCCTTTGAGCCCTTCCACTGTAGACAAAATGTCCCAGTTCTTATTGATAACATCAAATACCACATTAATGACACTAGCAAAGGTTAAAGGCATCTGTAGCACATTATTAGTGCTACATCCGTCATTCCTATATATTATAGTAAGGTTTATATCTATCTTGCATGGTTTTCCAGGCCTCAAGTGTACATTTACCAATGTCATACCCTTTATATCCTCTCTCAATTAATTCTGATTTAAGTTGATCCAGAGCAAGTTGCAACTGGTTGTCATCATTATGTAGACGCATCATCCTAAAAACTTGTCCTTGTATAATATTCTGTTTAGTGTGTTTCAGATGCATACTATTGTTGTGCAACAGGTTGTTCTTCCTCACTGGCTTCCTATACAGAGTAGTCCTGATAGAATCTAACCTATGCTTGCTGACTTTAACATTAAGAAAATCTATTTCATTAGGAGAATATTTGTGTGTAAACCTCAGAAAACTTGTAGTCCCATTCAGATATACAATGAAATTAATAAGAGCTTGTTCAGAACCCTGCCACAACAAAAAAATATCGCCCACAAATCTTATGTACCAGGCAATGGATCCACTAAACAATTCACTAGAAAGTATATACTCATGTTCCCATTTGACCAAAGAAAGGTTGGCATAGCTATTGGCACACTCAGTGCCCATAGCCATGCCAATCTTCTGTAAATAACATGTGTCCCCAAAAATAAAAACATTGTTATCCAATACAATGTCAAGCAATGTACAAATCAACCGCACTTTATTATTCTCCATCCCCTTATCACAAAGCAACTCTCTCACCTTCTCTATACCCCATTCATTGGGAATGACAGTAAACAATGACTCAATATCTAGAGTTAAAAAATAGCAATCATGCTCAACATCTCTTCATTTGGAGCTGAGCATATTCAAAAAGGTGTCAGGATCTTTCAGAACCGTTGAACAACTATCCAAAATTGGATGTAAATGTTTTTGATATATATAGAAAGGGGTTCTGTGGCCCATCCTTTACTAGAAACAGTAGGGCGCATTGGCGGATTTCTCAAGCCTTTATGTATTTTTGGTAACCCATATACTACGGGTATCACAGGATGTTCAACAGAAAAATAATTAAAGATGGACTCAGATATCATATCAGTGAGCAAAAGATCAAATACTAAAAAGGATACTCTTATCTATAATCCATTTGACCATATTAATGGACATGCATTTGTATGTATTATGATCATCAAGTAAAACCAACATCTGTTTGATGTACAATTCCTTATTTAACAGCACTATACCCCCTCATTTATCTGTGGGTCATATCTCAATAGAAGGTAGTTGTTTCAACTCTTGCAGTGCCTGGTATTCATGATAGGACATGTTAAAAAACTGAGGTTTAACATTACTAACAAATGCTTCCCTTATCTGTTTATCACAGATTTCTACAAAGGTATCTATAGTAGCATTATTCGGTGGAATATACAGACTAGGCTTTTTAAACAAGCACTGGGCAGTCATATCTTTCTCAAATATGGCTTTCAAAGTTAAAGTTCTGCCAAACAGTCTTAGATCTTTCAGTACTTCAACTAGATCTGCTTTCTGAGCTGGAACAAAGCTCAATCCTTTATTAAGCAATGACAATTGTATATCAGTAAGCGTATATGATGAGATATTAAAGACTAAACCTGAGTCTCTTGCCATTCTTGTAGTGCTCATCTGAGTTGTGCATTCTCCTCATTTTCCCATTCCTAATACGACTAGGGGGAGGTATGCTAAATGTCATAAAGCATCACTAATATGAATAGTTAGCTGTATTATATGATTTAAAAATATGAGTCATTCTATGCCTATGTCTAATAATGACTTTTTGTTTTGCTTTTACTATGGAATACTTCATTAGATAGGCAGTCTTTCCAGGTGTGGACTTCTAGACTGCTGGAATAAATTATGTAGGGATGCTAGATCCAGTAACTCCTTCAGTGAATTTAAAATTAAGTTAGACATAAATTTGGGGACATTAAGTATGAGATTATGTGGTTGAAGTAAGATTGGATGACGCGCTATTTTCAGCCATGACTCCGTATTTCTAAACATCGAACCATTGACAAACCTCACAAGAATTACCAGTTTCACCTTGTAGATCTTCCGGGATATTTGACATGTACAACCCAAGAGTGCTTTAAGCCTATCCTGATTTGAACTCATCCCCTTCATTTAAACTCTGCATTCTTATACAACAATAATACCATATCAGTGGTCCTACAGACAAGCAACTCACTCTGCAGTTCTTTACATTTGTTTTTGATGGGGTTCAGTTTCCCAAATATTAATGTAATTACTCAATGGTGCTTCAAATGTACGAGTGACAAATGAGAAAATGAAAATTATTTGGTTCCCCACTTTACCCCACACTTCATTTTTACATTTCTCCTATATTGTGAAATACTGCCCACTGATAAAATGTTGCTATTAATTTCTTGGTTGTCAGACATCCTGCATCCTTCTATCTTACTTGCCTCCTCTTTCGTTTGCATACTGCATCCCTTGTACCATTTCGGATACATAATCATACACATATGTCTTTATGACAGAGTAAATGAGCCAGTCAGGAACCTATGTATTTCTTTTCTTTCAGTTATTGTGCTAACATTGTGTTGAGAATAATTCAGTTCTGACTACTTCTGGGTGATTTCTGGTCTGCATTTAATTTCTCTCCTAGTATTCATGTTTGCTTTCATCTAGGCTGTTTTGTAATTTCTTGGAGTCACCTTCTCCAATGCTCCAATCTATTCCCTCTTTGCATGTTCTGCCCAATTTAACATATTCAAGTCTTCTTTTGCTATAACTGTTCTTTCTGAGCTTCCTTTCCTCAGAGTGAGTATGAGGTTGCTATATCTCATCTGCTTCTCATGTAAGTCATCCTCTTTCCTTTGAATTTCTCTAGCTTGGACAGTCCATCCTCTACTCTCACAATTTTGTATTGCCTTCTTTCATCTTTTTTCTTTTCCTAAGTGAGGAGGCTAGAGCCTTGCTCCTTCTAAGAAGATGCTTCCTAACCACAAATGGTGCTGCTACCATATGTTCACCCCTTCCTGAAAACTCAATCTGGTTCTGAGGAAGGTATTTACAATAACTGCCCTGTTAGCTGTAGTAACCGTAAGTTTCCAGGTATAGTTTATTTATATTCCCATCCTGTGTACTTGGTTTTTCACCCTAGAAATAAAGCCTTCTTCATACAGCAGACAGCACAACAATTTTGCTACATGTCAAATACACTTCCTATTTATTTGTATTAATTTTATTCTGCATGTCACCTCTACTTATGTTTCCTTGGGAAGATATTTAAAGAACTGACATATCATTTCTTGATTCTGGTCAACACACACTCTTTTATCTAGAGTATGCATCATTTCTGCTATCAACCTTGCTTGAAGCTGAAGCACATGAATTCTTGATTGCGTTTCTGCCATAAATCTTGCCATACAATCCCTTTTGGCATCCTTTGTGAGATCTGCTGTTCTCAAGTTGTTCTCATACAGAATTCTCCAGGCCATCCATTATACTTGCCAGTGTTACAATCTTCTGTTGCATCTTCAGGGCCTTGATGTTTGCTTATTGTCCACCAGCTGCTGCTTGAGTTCTTTATTTTTCCCACTTTAGTCTTGACCATTTCGTCTTCCAGTCTTTCTGTTTTTTAATTCTAGTTTTGCCAGCATAATTTTAAACTGAACAACAGCAGTGGTCACATTTGACAATATAACTGAACCTAGTCCATTTCCCTAATCCTGATCTATTTCTGTGTCTCATCACAATGATTCAAATCTGTAAATCACCTCCCAAAGTACACTAACATTTTCAAACTCTTGTTGTACTCCAGTTAAGCTATTTTTAAAGGAGTCCACAAAAATGTCATTTTTTTCTCCAATTTGAAGCATTGATACAGAAGTGGTCTGCAAAGCTAAAATGTGTATGCAGCCATGTGATCTGGGTTGAAGAGTACCCTTTCCTAGAAATCTCTTCTATGCAGCCATTATCCCTTCTTTGAGAAGAGTCATTATTTTTACACTGTTTGTTTTAACCTTGCATCAAGCTTCCTCATTCTTAAGAATCTACTGGAATGGAAGAAGTCATTCTTCCTTATATTGCCTACACATCTGAGATATTTGAATGCTTCTAATATAATCTGTTTGCTTCTTCTTTCTTCTCCAGTGTAAAGATGTTGAGTCCTTTCCAATTCTCTGTGTTCACCAGTGGCAGTGGTTAACACTGAGCAGCCTGCCTGTCCCTGTAGGAGTGGTTACTGCCTAGAAACTGTAGTTTTATTGGCCATTTTGGGTCAATTCCAAACTCCTTGATCTCTCTCTCTCTTAAAACCCTGCTGCCTCATGGTTTTGGCGTCTTTCCAGGCTTGTTAGTTGTTGCTGAAGCACCTACCAAGGGGAGAAAATGCTGAGAGAAGAAAGGAGCCACTTTTGAGATTTTAAGTATTTTCTTCTGATTTTTTGTTGAGAATTACTGCTTTGCCGCCTACTTTTTGGCGTTTTCCGGCTTGCTAAAGTTTATATCTGTATTAGAAACAGTATTTAGAACACATCTAGAGCCTGTTTACTGCATTTCCTGTGTTGCACTTAATTTAAAATCGTTTTTTTCTCTTAAAATTGCATTTTACCTGACTCTGGCCTAGCACTCAAGTATGTGGTCATTTATTGCACTGTTGTGAATATTTTGCTAGTTGTGTATCTCTGCTACCTTTAAACTAAAACAAACAAAAAAATCTTGCTTTTTTCCCACTTTCTGAAATTTAAGAAAGTTCAGTTACAGATTTGCTGTTCTGAACTGTTTGTAAGTTTCTTGGAGGCCAGTGCTTGCTTGGGCTAAAGGGAAGTCTCTGTGTTTACCAGTGGCAGTGGTTAACACTGAGCAACCTGCCTGTCCCTGTAGGAGTGGTTACTGGCTAGACGCTGTAGTTTTATTGGCCATTTTGGGTCAATTCCAAACTCCTTGATCTCTCTCTCTCTCTCTTAAAACCCTGCTGCCTCATGGTTTTGGCATCTTTCCAGGCTTGTTAGTTGTTGCTGAAGCACCTACCAAGGAGAGAAAATGCTGAGAGAAGAAAGGAGCCACTTTTGAGATTTTAAGTATTTTCTTCTGATTTTTTGTTGAGAATTACTGCTTTGCCGCCTACTTTTTGGCATTTTCCGGCTTGCTAAAGTTTATATCTGTATTAGAAACAGTATTTAGAACACATCTAGAGCCTGTTTACTGCATTTCCTCTGTTGCACTTAATTTAAAATCGTTTTTTTTCTCTTAAAATTGCATTTTACCTGACTCTGGCCTAGCACTCAAGTGTAGGGTCATTTATTGCACTGTTGTGAATATTTTGCTAGTTGTGTATCTCTGCTACCTTTAAACTAAAACAAACAAAAAGAATCTTGCTTTTTTCCCACTTTCTGAAATTTAAGAAAGTTCAGTTACAGATTTGCTGTTCTGAACTGTTTGTAAGTTTCTTGGAGGCCAGTGCTTGCGTGGGCTAAAGGGAAGTCTCTGTGTTCACCAGTGGCAGTGGTTAACACTAAGCAGCCTGCCTGTCCCTGTATGAGTGGTTACTGCCTAGAAGCTGTAGTTTTATTGGCCATTTTGGGTCAATTCCAAACTCCTTGATCTCTCTCTCTTAAAACCCTGCAACTCTCTTTTTGTGCGGTCTTGTGCACAGAGCAGTGTCGGGCAGTGCCGCTTAAACAGGTTTAAACTATTCCCGGCTCCACAAAGTCTGCTCTTCACTTTTTCCCCTTAGAACTGCTTTAAATCTCAAAATAAGCACTCTATTTTCATTCTAAAGCCCTGCACTTGCTCATATAAGTAATCTCATAGGTAAACACAAACTAAAGCACTACATCCTCTTATACTCCTTCTAAGCACTTGCTCCCTATTGGTTCTTTCTGATCAGTCAATAAGTAATTCCCTATATTATTCAGGCAAGTCCAAAGGTCAGTTTCGAGTTTACTCTCAAGTCCAGCTGGTGAATCTGGGAATCTTGAGGCAATGTTACAAGTGCCTTATGTATACAGACCACCCTCTCCTCCACCCAACAAGCTCAAATATATGTGAGAGATGCAACTATATAGCCAAACTGGAGGCTAAGCTCTCTCAACCCAGTACTGGCACAGCCTGTCAGGAGGAGAAGGTAACCACACACACCACAAATCCAGTCTCACATAGACCTATCGCATCAGCAAACCAAACATATAAACACACAAAAACATACTCGGAGGCTCTAAATAAAAATCTGGCTAAGCAGCAGAGACCTCCAAAGCAGACATCCAAGCAACACATACCACGAAACAATATCCACGTAGCACATAGCTCACAAAGTCAGTGTGCCACACACAGCCCTTAAGGCTAAACAACACACCTAATACACTTGTAATAGGTGACTCTATTGTCAGACACACTGATGTCCCACTCACCAGGCTGAACAAGGAGAAAGTCACTGTAAGCTGCCTGTCGGGTGCCAGGATCCACCACATAACACAAGCACTCAGGTCACTCCAAAGCAAGTACAAATATGACTCCGTCATTGTCCATGCTGGTGTGAATGACCTGAGACGTACCTCCCTGGACTACATGAAAAAAGACGTACAGGAGCTCTTTGATCATGTAGCCCAGGCCGGTATGACCCTGACCTTGAGTAGCGTCTTACCCTCACCAAGAATGATGCCACAGTATAAAGACAAAATGATCAATTTTAACAATTGGCTAAACTATTGGTGTCATTCAAAGGGGATCCAGTGTCTGTCAGCCTGGGATGACATGCTCGACAAGCCATGTTGCTTTGCTAGGGATGGCTTGCACCTGTCACCCCTGGGTTTTCAAATACTGGCAAAGGCTCTTGCCTCCCCCATAGTGCCTTTTTTAGGCAAAGCTCAAAAGACAAACCCACCCCCATAGACAACACAAAGAAAAAAAAGCTAAGGGTAATGCTGCTCAACGCCAGAAGTCTAAACCTCAAGATGCATGCACTCGAGACTCTCCTCAGTATGGAGAATATCGATATCTGTGCAGTAACAGAAACCTGGTTCAAGGCTCCCGAGAGCACCCCAGCACTAACAGGTTATACTTCATATCATGCTTTCCGGCCCCAAAACTTGGACCAAACCACAAAAGGAGGGGGAGTATCCATATTTATCAAAGATACCCACACCTCCAGGTTAGTGGCACTGCATGAAGCATCAGAGAGCATCCATGTGCAACTAACAGTGGGCAATACTGCCTTTCAGTTTGTAGCCTGCTACAGACCACCCTCCCAAACACAGGAACCTCACTCAGCTTACCTGAGAACACTGGAGAATATGAAGGTCTCTCCAAACACTATTATATTGGGTGACTTCAACTACCTAAACATCGACTGGGAAAACTACTCAAGCCCAAACACCCTCGCCCAACGGTTCCTAGAATTTATAAACTCAAATGCTATGGAACAACTGGTCACCACTCCCACAAGAGGGGAAAACATATTGGATCTGGTCATCACCAACATGGGGTCTCTATGTTCCACACCAGAAGTATACCCCTCATTGGTAAGATCAGACCATAAACAAATCTCACTGGACATCCATATTCCGTCCCCAACCCTAGCCAAAGAAATCATGGTGAAGAACTTCTCAAAAGCAAACTCCACACTTCTCAAAACTGAGCTGGAATCCTTCAAAGCCCCCGGGCCAGTGGAAAATATGGCCCAAAATGCAGAATCCTTTACAAAAGCATTCTATGGACACCTACAGGAATGCATGGAGTATGCTATCCCAAATAAAACCAAGACTCACTCCTCCAAAGGCAGGAGACCTGTTTGGTGGACCCCGGCCATAAATAAGCTATACAACAGAAGGAGAAAGCTACTACATGACAAAGCAAAATCCCAAAAAGGGAAGGCGTCACTGATCAGTACTAGCAAGAAACTACGATCCCTCATAAAATCATCTATGGCCATCTTCGAAAGAAAAATTGCACAAGACACTAAAGATAATCACAAGGCCTTCTTTAGTTATTTCAGAAACCTGGGAGGTAACTCCCAGATATGCTCTGAGTTAGTGCAAAATGACAAAAAATGCACTGAACCCACAGACATTGACAACATCCTGGCAGAAAGGTTCAGTGCAAACTTCTCCCCTCCTTCCCCCCCAAAAGAGCAAATGTCTATCCCAACAGAGTGTATCCTTCCTGAGATCACAGATGCACAGGTGAGAGCTGCCCTCTCCAAAGCAAAAAAACACAGCATCAATGGGACCAGACGGTGTCCCAGGCTGCGTCTTACACAAGCTCCAAGAACTAAACCCTCATATAAAGTCACTGTTCAATCTCAGCCTTACTACACGATATGTATGCAAGGAATGGCATAAAGCAACAGTGGTCCCACTCCACAAAGGTGGTGCCACAACAGACCCCAGAAACTATTGCCCTATAAGCCTGACTAGCCTGGTCTGCAAAGCTATGGAGCGTATCATCATGGAAATCATAAACAAAGACATTGGGAACCTCCAGACACTGGATCCTACCCAATTCGGCTTTGTTAAGGGCAGATCTTGCCTCTTGAACCTGGTCGACTTCTTTGAAACAGTTACCAAAGCCATAGATGAAGGGAAGGTAGTCCACACAGCTTACCTGGACCTCGCAAAAACCTTCGACACAATACCCCACTCAGGCATCATAAATAAGCTCACCAGCTTAAATATCAACCCCTATGTCACAAGATGGGCTGCAAACTGGCTCAGGGATAGAACCCACATGGTCAGAATAGCAGGTGCCATGTCAGACTCTAAACCAGTTACAAGTGGGTCCCACAAGGCTCAGTCCTGGGACCTCTCTTGTTCGGTATATATTTCTCCGAGATACAGGCTAACACGGGTGGACTATGGCTGACCAAGTTCACAGATACTGCAAACTGGGTGCCGCAATTGACTCTCCGGCTGACACAAGCATCCTCCAAAAGGGTCTCACAGAGAAGGATAACTGGTGCCAGAGCCATGGCCTAAAGCTAAATGCCAAAAAGTGTATAGTCATCCCCTTTGGAAAAACAAAGTGCCCACAAATTACCACATAGGTGGTAATCCATTAAGTACGGAAGAAGTAATTAGGGACCTGGGGACCCAAGAAGATAGCAATCTCTCCTTTGACAATCACGTTGCCAAAGTGGTTAGAAAGACCTTCTATATAGCCCACCTTATCACGAAAGGGTTCACATCCACATCAAGAGAGGTCATTGTGCCCCTCTTCTCATCACTTATCAGGCCCATAATTAAGTACAATGCCCCGTTTGGGATGTACCTTACCCGACACCTGCAGCAACTGGAAAGACCCAAAATGTATCTCACCAAGAGGATCAAGGGGCTCAAACAGATGCCCTTTGCAGTTCGGCTAATGAAACTCCAGCTCTACTCAGTTGCATACTGCCTACTCAGAGGTGATCTGTGTCTGACATATAAAGCCATGTCCAACCCAGAATTAATGGACATGCTTCATCTCAGGAAATCCAAATCCCTTAGAGCTACACACTCCAGGGACTTGAACCTCAGCACAGAAATAAATAGGACATGCTGGAGGGACAGATTCATATCCCAGAGACTCCCCTCATTCTGGAACAAAATCCCAATCCATGTTAGGCAGAGCCCCTCACTGACCCTCTTCAAGAGAAATCTTGACGAGTGGATGGGAGATCGTAAGTTTACCCCTGGGATCTCTTCTGTGTCCCTGCTTGACAGAGGTACAGTAAACTAACCTTAAGAGGGCTACCTTCTGTGACCTACTATACAGAGTCACAGTCAACTAAACTAAAAGGGTAGCGAAAGCCAAACACACTCTGGCTAGGCTTATAAATGCCCTAGGGCAGATAGCCTAGTATCAACCTATAAGCCTATGAAGCTATGCAATTTAATGCAGATTTTATGCTGCTGCCAATGCCCTTCTTTGAATTCTCAGCATGGAATCTAGGGCTTTACATCTATAATGATTGAAAAAAGGAAATAAATCATAGAATGTTATGTATTTGCACTTTATAACTGAATCCTCCTTATTTATGGACAAGAAAATGCTTAAATAGCTGCAAATCATAAACAAAGGAAGAAAGCCAAATATAATAACAGTAACAATGAATTTTCTAGTATTTATAAACTCAGATTAGTATAAGGATACAGATTTTTGTAATTATGGCCAAATTGAAATTATTTTTTCTATTTTTATAATATAGAAAGATGTAACAGATGCGTATCAAGCAACTCCGTGAACCCTGGCAAGTTTCTAAGATACTCAGCCTCAAGGACTTTGTTCCTTTTTTGTCACATTGGAGAGCAATGATCATATGGGAAGGACCGGTAAAGAGTGCCTTTAGTTACAAGGATCCCAGTATGGAAAATTCCAGATAAAGCAGTGTCAGCATAATGAAAAACAGACTTTAACCACAGATGCCTGGACTCTTATAGATGATAGATTTTTTTCTGTTAGCCCAAAAAAAAAAATGTATGATCAGGTAAGTAAAGAAAACAGTATTACATTTTAATAGAGGTTCACCTAAAACTAAATTTTGGGATGTAAAATTCTTACAAAAAAAATTAAGTTCAAACAAGCCAAATGTTTCTCACTTTCATTTAAAAGTACCTACCTAACGTTACTAATAAATGGTAAAATGAGTCATGTAATGATTTTGTTATAGCTTTTGTGAAGTATAAATAACAGAAATAATAACTATGGTCATATTTACCATTTTTGTACTGTTTAAAAAAAATCAAAGCATGTGCTGAAATATTTTGTAAAAATGTGACTTGTAATATAACAGTGTTAGTGGCTCAGTATGTAGCATACTTGCCTTTAGTGCTGGAAGATCAGAAGGCTGAATTAATTATCCAGCTCTGATACTGCAATGCAGTATATTGGGGGGGGGGGGGCTGTTGCATTCCAGAGTGTGCCATCCTTCTGATAGTCCCATGTACTGAAGTTGGTGGTTACTCAGGTGGATCTCATGGCACTTATGAAAAAAGAGTAGGGGAAAGTTTTTTGGCCAAGTCAGTATAAATAACACCTCAGGTCTCTCCTGAAAAGAGGACACAGGCATAATTGGACTAACTTGGTCAACAAAGAACAAGTAAATAAATAAATAGTAGATGGAACATGCTGATTATGATCTGAACTTTTCAAAATGATAAGTTTGCAATGCACCTCTCTGATGTCAGAAAGGCACTTTAACAAACTATCATGCATCTTTGATAGCTGCTTTGAATGAGTCTGGCATTGCACATGCAACAGCCACCATAGAATAGTGTCACAAGCATTTAAGCAGCTTTAAAAGTAATAAGACATGTCATACTGGGGTTATTGGCAAGGGATGAAGAATATGCTGGCATGTATTAATATTCCACCTAAAACTATTATTATGGAGTTAAAGAGAATTCTGGGAGAAATAATAGGCTTTCAGGGTGGAATATTACTTATGGGTAGGGACTGGAACTTGATTTGCAATAGTGAGGATGTATCATTGACGCCTAGAAGGGAAACTATAACAAAAGAGAATCTATTTCTGAGGATACATATGACAGTATTTGGTATGGAAGATGTGAATTCAGTAGAAGGACCACAAAGAGAATTTACATATTACTCCCCAAGGTACAATTTCTGGGTTAGACTGGATGGAAACACACAAACTCAAAATTATGAAAATACAAACTGCAAAAAAAGAAAATGCACAGTGGTCATTTGATTGGTTGTGTTTTATTAGAGGCTGATATGATTGGCTGGTATACGATTTAATTTTGAAATTATTTGAACTTAATAATATTGTATTTAAATGTGCATTAAAATTGTACATTTAGTATGTTTATCTAAATTTTCATTTTTTTTAATTTTATGTATTAATTTGTTTTGTGAATAATGTTTTATACAAGTTTGTATTTTGATCTTAATTGAGTTTGTCATGTAATCTGTTTTTTCTATTCAAATGTGTTTATTCTAAGTGATCTTTATCTGATTAAGTCTCGTGAGTGAGTTTGAGATGGAAGCACTTATCATTTCTTTTTAATGAAGTCTACTCCTTGGTTTTTAGTCCTCATTCAGTTTTCTTTTTTAGACTGGATAGAAATTGTACTTGGCAGGAGAACGTGTATTTAATTGAAAGCTTTAACACACATATAATAAGTATTTCAGATCATGCACCATTAAAAATAAGATACAATTGCTGGTTAATGATCACATGTAATAAGTGTTTCAGATCATGCACCAGTAGAAAATAAGATAAAATTGCTGGTTAATTATGTAAAAATGAGACACTGGCATTTTCTTACTTATCTATTAAAAAAGATGATTTTAAGGAAAGTCTTTTGGAAATGATGTGAGAATTATTAATTAAGATAGATATGATACAACAATTATTAGGGAAGATACATATTTCTTCAGAAAGGGTAGCTAGTGAGTGAGACAAAATGAAAATGGAGTTTAAAAACATGGTAGAAATAAAAGAGACAGAGAGAAAAAGAGATATGGAAAGCACGTAACAGGAATTATTTAGAGGGGATGAAAAAGATTAATATATTTCAAAATATGGGGAATCTCACAGAACATGAAGATTTGCAACTGCAGAAAGCTAAATGGAAAATACAGGAGTGTTTGGATCATATGCTCATGTTTAGAAAAGTTACTGTTAAACAACTATGTTTTGATAACAACTCTGGGGAACAAAAATTTCTGGCATAACAACTTAGGCAAAAACATAGAAAGGGTTGTCACTCAACAAAGACAAGATGTAAAACCAAACATAACCAGAGATCCTAGAGAGATATTAGTGATTTTCTGGGAATTTTATGAACATTTTTATAAAGCAGAGGAATGCGAAAACCAAAAAAAAAAAGGCACAAATGTAAATATTTATGGAAGACTTAATTATACCAATATAAGGGGAAGATGATGATCAACAAGTAACAGCTGAGATAGGAAGAGATGAGATAAAATGATGCGGTATAACCAATCAGCAGGAAAGTCTCCAAGAACAGACAGTATTCCTGTGGAAGTTTGAAAGCTGGGAGGGAAGAAAGTGATAAAAATCTTGAATGTTTTGTTTAAGAGTATTTTAAAAGTGGGAGTATATGTCAGCATCTTGGGAGAAAGCTATTGTGGCTGTATTACACAAAATAGGGCAAAGACCCTTCAGATCCAGCTTCATATAGACTCATTTCAATTGCAAACCACAATTATAAAGTGAGTATGTCTATCATAGCTACAAGAATGCCAAAGCTGCTGCCCAAAATTGATACATATGGATTAATGTGTTTTTGTGGAGGGGAGGGAAACATTTGACATCGTTAATAGGATAATGGTGATCCAGATGGAAGTGGAATGTAGGAAAATGCTACTATTGTTGCTGGATCCTGATGCAGAGAAAGCATTTGATAGAGTCAGATGGAACTTTATGAGTAGAGCAATGGGAACATCTGCAACCCTTGATAGAATAATATGATTTATTAAGAGGATGTATGAAGGGTCAGAGCCAAGAATTAAGGTACAATGGTTCCATTCTGGCAAGCTGTGTTTGAACAGAAGAGCCAGGCAGGAGTGTCCTCTTTCTCCTTTGTACTTTTTTATTATATTTAGAGATATTTGTAAAGAAAATAAGGCACTCACAAATTCAGGGACATAAATGATATGGTATTCAAGAAAAGTTAGCTTTGTTTACAGATGATATTATTCTGTACTTGATAAATCCCGAAAAAAGATATTTTATTATTATGGAACATCTTGGGATATAAAATGAATGAAGATGAAATAAAAGCTACAGCAGTAAACTATATACCCACACATTACTTGGTTCAGCAATACCCATATGTATGGGGGCATAATAAGATGACGTATTTAGGAATATGGGTTAAAAATGATTCTGTTATGGCAGCTAAGGGTATGAGCGAAGAAAATAAACAAAAGATAAAAACCGGAAACTCTTGATTTAGGATATGGATAGTAACTCACAAGCAGTGAAAGATGCTAGACCAGGGGTGAATTTCTGATTTCCCATCCACTTGTCCACCTTACGCTTGAATAAGGCTAGGGAGGAGTTCTTTTTCACATGAGTGGGAAGCCTGCTCAAGAAAAAAGGGAATTCTCTGAGACACATATCTGTCCCTCCAACATGTTCTGTTTATGTTGTAAGCAAGGTTTAAGTCCCTAGATTGAGTAGTTTTGAAGCTATTGGTTTTGTGGATATGCAAGAGGTTCATCACAGTGGGATCCAAGGATGCCTTGCATGCCAGGTATAGATCACCTCTCAACAGTCTATAGGAAACAGAGTACAGCGTTAGGCCTATGAGGCGATCTGCATAGGAACAAGTTGTAAACGCACTGTATTCTTTTTGTGAGGAACATCTGTAGACATTCTAGTTGTTGTATGTGCCTGGTTAGCTATATACCAATGTGGGTGTTGTACTCAATGATGGCTTTGATGAGGGACAAATACAGAGGAATGATGACCTCCTTGGACACAGATGCCATGCTCTTGCTTATAAATTGAGCAATATAGAATGATTTCCTTATTACCTTAGACAGATGGTTGAAAGTCAAGTTTATATCTACATACACTTCCAAACCCCTGACTACTGGGTCTAATCTAAGGGGTGTATTATTAATGAGGTAGTTTCTTAGGGTGACTGACTTGCTAAAGGTTACTTTTATGCATTTCTTGGCACTGAGTTTTAAACTAGGGTTTGGCAGCAGTCTAAACCTGCTATAACCACATTGCCAGGTTTGCCACTGGGCTGCCTTTTAGGACACATCATTGCATCAGTCTTAACTGTCAGCCAGCAGATTTGCCATATCTTCTGGCTCTGCATACTTTGTGTACTGCCTTTGGGGTTTTGAACATAGCTAAAGAAAGTTTTGAACTACCCAGTCTGATTCAGTATAACCAACTGATCATGGCTTATAAAATCCTTTATAATCCGGATAATACTCCTGTACTTAAAAATCTTATCACTCCCTATCACAATCCGTGACTGCTTAGATCCTCTAACAAACTACTAATTCAGACAAGCAAAATTAACAATGTAGCTGGTGACTCTCCATCTGCAAACTCTGTAGGCAGATCCTGGAACTCACTTCCAGCTGGCATTACTTTACTCTCCTCCCTAGGTCAATTTAAAACTAGACTCAAACAACATCTGGCACTAAACTGGCTATGTCATTGTATCAAGCCTGGCTAGCTTTCTTCTAGATTGTGTAAAATCTATTAATCAGCTACTGTTTAATTTACCCCTGGATTTCACCAGGGTTTAACTCTAACCTGTGGAACATGTTTATTATTGTTTGCTTATGTACTCTTTGTCAAAATTATAATTGTAACATGTTTTTAATGTTTCTGTTTACCTGGAGCTTTTCTCCCCGGGCCTTCGCTGAAAATGGACATGCATCCAGTTGGACTATCTCGGTCAACAAATTTAAAATAAATAAATTGTGTCTGTCTTAGTCCTTCATGTAGGATGATAGTGTCTTGGGGGATGCTATGACTGCTCCTATTTTGTAATCACCTACAGACTTGGTCAGCCCAACGCCCCTGACAATGGCCTTGACTTCTGAGAAGTAAATGTCAAAAAGGAGCAGGCCAAGCACAGAGCCCTGAGTGACTATGTTAGTGACCAGTCTCTCTTTGTGGAGCTGGTCTCCCCTATCCTAACTTTATGGGTCCTATCTGAAAGCCAGCTGGCTATCCAGTGTGTAACATAAGAGTTTATGCCTAATGTCATGAGTTTATTTACAGTGCCCAAGAGGTAGAGAGTGTGCACCATTTTACACATATCCACTGCCTTGGTGACCTTTTCAAAGAAGTGCACCAGGCTGAGTAGACATGATCTGCCCTAGACAAAGCCAAACTGGGTTGGATCCCATATCTCAAGGTTTTCTATGTCATTATTAATCATTCCATTGATAATTCTTTTCATGGTTCTGCTTATGAGACTAGCCAGGCATATGGGTCTGTAGTTCCCAGGGTCCATTGATGGACCTCCATTGAGCAGAGGAATGATCATTGCAATCCTCCATTCATGTGGCACAAAGCCTGACTAGAGGCTATGTTTAAATAGTGATTCCAATGGTCCTGATACATCATGTTTCAGGCTATTTTGGAGGCATCCCAGGATTTTTTTGAGGCCCGTCTATGGAAAGTTATTGGACTTAGAGTGCACATCTTGGGGGCAGGGTATGTTTGATGACATTTCTTCTAGGTAGTGTAGCTAGGGATAGAGAGACAGGGGGATAAAACTGGAGCATAATCTGTCAGCCAGCAGATTTGCCATATCTTCTGGCTCTGCATACTTTGTGTACTGCCTTTGGGGTTTTGAACATAGCTAAAGAAAGTTTTGTGGTTGCCCTTGATCTGGGAAGCTATCTTTACCTCAAAATGAACTTTGGTAAACTTAATTTGTCCTCTTAGATGCTTGTTTAGCTTGATGAGAGAGTTTTTATTCATCAGACAGTTTCAGTTCCCTATTTTAGCTTTGACATTTTTCCTTTCGTTGTACAAACTTTTTATGTTTGGATTCCACCAGAGTGTTTTTTAAGCAAGAAACATCTTTATTAAATTATTACAACTGACATAGGCTATCTTACATTCATATAAATGAAAATAAACCATACAACACAATTTCAGTTGCAAACATTATACATTACAAACCGTGCTGACATAACTGTAGCTGCAAACATTATGCATCATTTATAATATATCCAGCCATTATCAGTTAGACATTACATAGCTCAGTCAAATCCTGCATTCTTTTAAACTTTGCTCCTCCTTTGCATGCATTAATCCCACAATTTCCACGTTTTCTTATTTAATTTGCTCCTACACTTTTCTAGAGATTCCAATTCCAGTTGTTTTATCTCTGTTATTATCTTTGCTACTTCTAGTAAAGTTGGTTTATTCTTTGATTTCCATTTTCTAGTAATTGCTTTTTTGGCAGTTAACATAATTAAGACTCAGCAAGGCCTTACTAAATCTAGGCATTTCTGATTCTGTATCATAGCTCAAAAAATAATTTCCTTAGTTACATCAATTTGCCCACCCAGTATCTCCAACAGAGCATTCTGCAGGAAATCTTTAAAGTCTGCCATCTACTCAAACTCCCCAAAATATCTTCCCAGTTACCTCTTTCTTCCCCAACACACCTCCAACATTTGCTGTCTACCCGAGGAAAAATTCTTTGGAGTCTACTTGGAGTATAAAGTAAACACCTCCAAGCAAAGATCCTAAATCTTCTAGACTTTGTTGCATATCTGGGAGACACACATATATCCCCCATTGTTTCTTTGTGAATTGCTTATCCAACCTCTCTTCCCAATCTTTTCTAACCTCCTCTAATTGATTCTTATAATTATCATGCAATATTTTATATACTCTACTAATTATTCCTCTCTTAAAGGCAACTTCTTTCTAGATTCTAGTAAAAACTCTACCAGTTCTGATATTTCGTTTAGAACCCCCCCCCCATATTTCTTTCTCTTTACCTATATTCTGATATCAATCCTTGATACGGAAGGCAATCTCTAACCTGCGGTCCAAATACGTTCTTGGTGTCTCTAGTTATTTGCTCCCAATACCTTTGTTCCTTTGCCAGTTTTCTTCAATAAATTCAGACCCCTCCATGTAGGTTTAGTTCTTAGAATACTTTCTGCTACTTTATGAATACAATATTCTGCATCATTATTGTGATTCTCCTTAAAGGTCTGCATTCAAAATCCCAGTCTCTCCATGTTTCTTGAGCCCCCCCCCCCCACACCATTTCATCATACTCTTTTCCTACATTGAATTATAGTTTTCTGCTTATGTAGGCTTTGTATAGGAGCCTTAACTATTTTGCTCTGAAATATCCCTTCAAATCATGTAATGTCAGTCCGCCTTGTTCTATTGGAAGAATAAGATATTCCACTTGACTCTTGCTGTCTTCCCTCCCAGATAAAATCCTTCCGCTCTTCATTAATTGTTATACACAACTTCTTCTCTGGTTGATAAAAATATGCCTGACCTGTGTATAAGACTAAAGGAACTAAAAACATTTTAACTGCTTGTATCTTACTATCAATATCCATATAACAGAGCTTCCATTTTCTCAGTTTTTGTATTATCTTTTGTTTAATCCTTTCCCACATATCCTTAGCTGCCACAACAAAATCATTTTAATCCATACTCCTACATACTTCATTTTATCATATCCCCATAAATATGGATAAATATGGATATTGTTGAACAAATTTGTGTGTGGGTACATAATTTACTGCTATTGTCTTTGTATTAGTTTCATTAATTTTGTATCCCAAAAAGATTTGAAACTGCCACAAAATGCTCCACAACACTATAATGTCCCTTTCTGGTTTTGTCAGGTATAAAATAATATATTCCGCAAAAAGAGCCAGCTTTTCTTGACTACCATACCAATTATATCCTTGAATTTCTGAGTCCCTTATTTTCTTTGCCAGTGGCTCTAAATATAATGGAGATAACAAAGGGGAAAGAGGATAACCCTGCCTGGTTCCTCTGCTCAAACAGAAATTATCAAAGAGGATGCCACCCACTTTAATTTTTGCCTCTGATCCCTCATATATCCTCATAATCAACTTTATAATGTTATCAGGGACTTTAAATACTTTCATTGCTCTGTTCATAAAGTCCCAGCTTACTCTGTCAAATGGTTTCTCTGCATCAAGACCCAACAACAACAGTGGTATTTTCTTACATTCATCTTCCCTCTGGATTTATTTCTGAAGAGTTTCCTGTAGATTGGTTATACATCACCATTTTTATCTCATCTTCTCTTATCCTGTTGGTAATTGAGCCTTCTCTACCTCTAACCTTGGCATATTTAATTATTCTACAAACATTTCCATTTCTACCTTTTCTTGATTTCCATATTTCTCTGCTTTATACAGACTTTCATAGAATTTACAAAATATGTCTAATACTGCTACAAGATCCATTGTTATCTTCCTTGTTAGAGGTTCCCTAAGCTTGGCGACAGCACTTTCTACTTTCTGTTGCCTGTGTCATTGTGTTACATTTATGTGCTCTAGAGTTATTATCAAAAAGCAGTTGCTTAACAGCAATCTTTCTAAACTCATGCATATTATCGAGGTAATCCCTTATTTTCTGTTTAGCATTCTGCAGTTGCTTGTCTTCTTGTTCTATGAGATTCCCCATATTTTGCAATACTTTAACATTTGTCAGTCCCACTAAATAATTCTTGTTACTTCTAAACCATATATCCCTTTCTTTTATTTCCACCCTATTTTTAAACTCCTCTTTAATTTTATCCCACTCCCTATCTATATTTTCAGAAGAAGTTTTCATCTTCTCTAATAGCTCCCAAACAATTTCCACTACCCATTCCTTAAATTCCTCTCTTTTCAGTAGATAGGTGGGAAAGCACCAGTGTCTCATTTTCATTTCATTATCCTATGTTTTTATTTTAGTTATTGTCACATGATCTGAAATACTTATTGGGTGCATATCAAGACATTCAGTTAAATGCACATGTTCCCGTGAAATGTAAATTTTGTCTAGCCTAGCCCAGTACTCTGTGTACTGAATTCACATCTTCCATGCCAAATATTTTCATAAATTTCTTTAAAAATCTACCCTCCTTTGTTATATTTCCCTTCTGCGCCTCCAGACACATCTTCACTGTTGCAAATCAAATTTCAGTCCCCACCTGTAAGTAATATTCCTTGCTGAAAGCTGTTAAAGCTGATTATTTCTCCCAGAATTTTCTTAAGCTCCATTACAGCAGTTTTCGGTGGAATATAAATACATACCTATGTAATCCTCATCCCTTGCCAGTAGCCCCTTAGTACTACAAATCTAACATTTTTGTCTTTTTATCCTCACCTATTAGTATTGGAGCTCCTCTTGCAATTAATATAAGTACTCCTCTCTTCCTTTGCCACAGGTATTCCACTGAATAACCATCCTTTAAATCTTTCTTTTCAAATTCACATGTTCAGTTCTTTCCAAGTGTGTCTCCTGTAGCATAGCTATTTGCACTCTACATGTTTTAATAAAGTTCACTGCTCTTTCTTTTTGTGTTTATCTGTGAGACCATTAACATTTAAAGACATTATAGAAAGTATCATATTCTTGAAAAATTATTATTCCCACCTTTTATGTATAGCAACTTTTTTGGCAAATGTCTAGTTCCAGCTTTTGTGTCACATGCATGTACTTTTTGGCAGGTTAATCTTTGATAATTGTCATCTCCATTTGAGCTTATGTCACATCTTACTGAACCTTTTTGTCTTATTGAAAACCCTCAAACAAAAATATAAATACACCCCAATACCCCTTAAACATATTAACTTAATAATACACAAAACTGTGTTGTTGTTGTTGTTTGTCTTTCGGCTTTTCCCAGTAAGGGGTCGCCACAGCGGAACTCCAGTCTGCTAATGATTGGCAGTAGATTTTTACAAAATGCTCAGGTGTACAACTTTAAATATTGAAGTTTTACCCTCCTAATAGGAACAAAAGTTACAAACTGACTGCCACATACACACACATTTGAGATAACATAATAGAAAGGTTATCCATGCTAAGATGCATAGTACAGCCTGTGATTCTATTAAGTGCAGTCTGAGTTTGTCTTATCTTTATAGCTCTGTCACCTGAGAAAACACCTGAATGCTTTCAGAAAACATTTTCTCCAAGCCATTTCTCTTTATCAGGTTGCCTGCTACAGACATGAAAACCAGACACAAAACTGCCAAGCATATATTTGTCTACTAGAAAAAAAGCCTTTTAATATTCAACATTCTTTTTCATTTACTTGCTTTGTCTTAAAACTTGTTACTAGATTAAGCTAACAACCTTAACCCTGTCATTCCCCTATGCAAGAACAAGAAATAGCACAATAATTTTTTTTCTTTTGTTGTGCTCTTCTAACCAGATTTTTTTACATTGCACTGCCAACATTTCTTTAAACTGAACAAGAAGAAAGAGAAGGGAGAAAGAAAAAAAGAAAAAAACAGGAGCACTTCTTTACATTAGTATCCCCATTACACTTAAAATAACTGCAAAAACTTTACTTTATAACATACAAAGAAAATCATGCTCTATCAAAATAGTACTATTAAGAAAAAATTTACTTATAGTTAACTTTCTCCCTCCTTTTCTCCTCCTTTTTCTGAACATTAATGACATGAAGTAGGACATATGCTTTAGAGTCCCCTACAAGTTTAACAAAGTCCAAAAACGTCCAATATTTCCAGATTTTCTTGTTCTGTCATGTTTCACAAATATAATTATTGTTTTGTATTCCCACATTTGTTCATTTCCAAGTTACTGATTTTGTTCTCCAAACATTCATTACATGAAGTATGGCATATGCTTTAGAGTCCCCTGCAAGTTTAATAAGTTAACAAAAGTCTAATATTTCCAGATTTTCCTGTTCTATTCCTGTTCATCTTCATCTAGAGTAGTTTGTTTTGAGTTTGTTTTGGGTTTATTTCTGGTAGGCACAGCTGTCTCCATGCATGTATTAATATGATTGTACAGGACTTCTGTGAACAATCCTGCATAGGGTGCTGGGTTCTTTGGGTTTAAATAGGCTTGAAACTTTTTTGGATTATTGCTTAATAATAGAAAGTCTGCCTTGGAATACTTTCTAACTGTTACAGGGTTTGGTGGTGTCTCGGAATTAATGTTTATTTCAAAGAAGACAGCTTTATGGCCTGAATTTTACAGAGAGGACACTACACTTGGTGGGGTGAAGTGCTCTCCAAAATATGTTTGCACTCCTAGTGGGCATATGGACTATCTGGTCCAGGGTGTTTGTTTTTGCAAAGTCCATGAATCTCAGAGCCTGCAAATCTAGGATCATGTAGAATTCCTAGTTTATAGAGAGGTAGTTACAACTACCATGAATATGGTATTGGATTGAATGATGAACATCTCCTGTAGGTCTAAAAACTTTCTTAACTCCGCACACCAAACTAACTATTGCTAGGACCCACCTTCTGTCCACACTCCTCTATGCTTCCCCTGTATTCTCCTTCCTCAACAAGAAGGAACTCAACAAACTGTCTACTACCTATAACCACATAGCCAGATTTATAACAGGGATGCCCTATCGGACCCATCACTGCCAAAATCTAAGGACCCTGGAATGGTTAGAACTCTCCAACACTCTCAAACTCAACCAACTCACTGAGGCATTTAAAATAATTAATCATCCAGAAAAAACTCCCTCACTGAACAAAATACTTACCCCTTACTCCAACCTCACATCCCTTAGGTCATCCAAAAGCCTACTACTTCAAACCATTAAGTCTAACAACTTAGGAGGCGAAGCACTCTATGCAAATTCCATTGGCAAATCCTGGAATGCCCTGCCAAATAACCTAAGACACATGACCTCTCTTCACCAATTCAAAAAACACCTCAAAGACCTAATAAAGTCCCAATGGCTATGCCCTTGCTCTAATCCTGACTAATACTAAAACTCTCCTGGCCCACTAAAGTCCCTACCTAACCCACAAACCTAAGGTCTCGACTAATTCTAATGTTAGTTCATTCTAAGTATTGTACTTCTTTTAAACAATTGTATAACATCTATGTATGATTTCTCTTTTAATGTAATAATTATAACTCTATCCTTGAATGTTATGTTTAACTACCTCTGATATTGTGGAGCTTTTCTCCCCGGGCCTCTACTGAAAATGGACATGTATCCAGCTAGACTAGCCCGGTCAACAAATGTAAAATAAATAAATAAATACAAATAAATAGGTCTAGGTATTATCTCTGGGTTTAGTGGGTCATAGAGGGTGACCTATAGCTTGCAAGTATATAATATGGGACTTTGCCTATGGTAAGTTGGACATGGAGAAGTTCAAACAGATCTTCCTGTTTGACCAGCCTTGAGGTACATGTCCCTGACTGTGCAGTGCTGAAGGCATTGTAGCTCTGCACTGTTGGGGTTCTCTCCATGACTTTAAACCATGTTTTGGTAACTTCACAGATGCCTGCACTCTAAAAGATAAGGAGAGTTTGGAGGGAGTGGAGTTTATTGTTTAGGCTCCTGGCATTGAGCATTAACACTTTTAGATTTCCTTGGGTTGACTTTGCTATGCAGGAAGATTTCTCAGTTTAATGCTGCCTAAAAAAAAGCACTATTGGGGTGGAAAATATTCCAACCAACATCAGAAACCCTAGAGAGGAGAGGTGCAGACCATCCTTGCCAAAGCAATGCGGTCTGTTAACCATATCCTCCCAAGTTGAGAAATATTGTATCTCATAGGTTCATACTAGGCTAATGGCCTTGGAGCCTTTACAAGCCTAGCCCATAGAAGTGCCCTGGCATTGTGCCACTCGATGTTAGTTCCCAGTGCTTCTATCAAGTAGAGCCGCAGGAGTGATCCCAGGGGTGACGTTTCTATTTCCCATCCACTCGAAATTTCCCTTGAAGAGGGCCAGTGAGGTGCTCTTCTTGAGATGTATCAGAAGTCTATTCCAGAGCATGGGCAGTCTCCTTTGAATGACACCAGAAGTTAAGCCAATTGTTAAAGTCAGTCATCTTCTGTTTGTATTGTGGCATCATAGCTTCATAGATTACTACTAGGCTAATTGGTCTTGTAGGCCATTTTAAGCCTAGCCAATTATCCCATGTGAGAATCAAACCCTGCACCTTGCATCCATAAGGTAAACACCTTAATCATTATGCCATACTCCCACATCAACCTCAATATTCCTTTGTAAAGGTCAAATGCTACTCACTGCTAGGTTCGTACTAGCTTGGGACTTGCAATCTGAGCGTTCCTTGATGTCTGTCTTCATATAGTTCAGGGAGATATGTCTCAGGTCATTTACATCCATAAGAACTATGACTGTGTCATACTGGTATTTGTGGTTCAGTGACATGAATGCTTGCCTGACTTGGTGGATCTTGGCCACTGATAGGCAGCAGACCATGTTTTTCTCCTTGTACAGCCTAGGGAGTGAGGCATCTGTATGTCTCACAATGGAGTATTGCATGACTAGAGTATTAAGTAGTGTGTTGACTTGCCTTAAAGACTTTGTAGTTGACAGTTGGCTTCATGGGATGTGGCTGTATGTGTGGTGCTGGATGTTGTTCCGGTAGAGTACTTTTGGGTTTGCTGAGAATAATTGTTGCAGGCTGAATGTCTGGGAGGTCTTTGGGATTTAGGAAGATTGTTTTTAAGTGCCTCAGCATATGCTAGTCTATGTGTCAGGTGCATAATATGTATGGTGGGTGTAGTGTCTGTGTGTGCTAGTGACAACCTGATTCTTGCATTGAGTGCTTGTATATGAGAGCCTTGCCTCCAGTGACATTGTCTAAACACACCTGTCTCATACTATGTCAGTTTCACTAAAGATTACTTGGTCATTAGTGAAATGAGACAATTGCTACATTGTGTCAGGATGCCCATATCCACCAGACTGGTGGCAGAGAAACTTGGAAAGTGCATATCCATGAAGTCATGCTCTTTTTAGGTGAACTGCAATAGCTTGGACCAAAAGAAGTTAATATTTAGTTAGCTTGGGTGATTTTGAGACTATGAACAAAAATAGACAATGTACGGGTAAATGCTTGTCTGTGCTCAAACTAATTGCACTTTGTGCAACTGAGTTACTGGGTACAGTTACAGAGGTGGTTTTATAGGGAAAATTTAGTTTCTAAGTGTCAGCGTCTATACAATGCATTGAGGAGTGTCACTCAAATGCTCTAGATTTATAGACTCAAAAAAAAATCCGTAAACAAACTAATAAACCTTTAGGTCAATGAAACAATACCACTTTAAGCTTCCTCTGTGATTTCCAACTTGGACAGAGCAGACTACCATCTAGAATTGCAGTCCCAGTCTTCTTAATGTAAGTTCATACTTTAGTTAGCCAAAAGTGAGCAAACACCAGAAGCAAATCAAGCAGTCAGTTACAAACACTAATGTTAAGGCAATTACAAGGTAGACAAGTCAGCAATGAAGAACATAAACTTTAATGTGATTAGAAAAAGTAGACTAACAGCAGTATTGAGAAGGAAAATTCAAATACACTTTACAGTGGTAAAAATGCAAAATAAACAATTAGAAAACACATTAGCAGTCCAGTGAAATAACTTTAAAAACTAGAATGCTTCAATTTAAAGTACTTAGCTTAGCCAGAGTGGCATGAGATTATAGTTCAAACACTCAGTGACACAGATTTCTAAGATGACTGCACAATGATCAACAGCTTTACTTCAGCTCTCCAAGTGTGAAAACAGAAACTGAGAAATGGCAGCCTGAGATATTGTCAGCCTAAGAAAAATTCAGCTACTGACTAGTATGTACACTGTCTGGATGCCTGAAAAGGAGAAACTAAGAGAGCTTGAAAGAAAATCAACTAGAAATAATGAAGAGAAAACACTGACAGGGAAGAATCCTTCAGTAAAAAACACTTCATGCTCTACCTATAGTGTAAGGCATGGCTTCCAGGAATCTGGAGGAAAAAATAAATCAAATAATATTCAGATAAACTGATAAAAGAGGAAAAGTCAGAGGCTGAAATGAAGACAAGGCTGGCCGAGCAAGAGACTGCTCAAAAAGAATATAGAATTAGAGGACAGATCACATAGGGAAAATCTGAGATTTTCTGCTATGCCAGAGAAATTATAAGGAACAGACTTTATTAATTTTTTGAAGTACGAATAAGCAACTGGACTGATATTACACAGTAGGAACTGTTAATTGAAAGGGCACACCATATATATGCTCCAAATATGGCCATGAGAAAGCAGCAAAAATCTTTATTAGTAAAGATGCAAACCTACTAGAAGAAAGAGTTGTTCCTGACAAAACTGTGGCAAAAATGTTGGAGACAGTAGAGTGTGGAAAATGATTATTCACTGTACACTAGGCAGAAGAGAAACAAGTTTATTCAAGTAATCAGGTAATGTCAAGAGGCAGGTGTGAGATTCAAGGTGCTGTATCCTTCTGCCTTCAGAATATTTTTTTCCTGGCGGATCAAAGTCATTTTTTGATGCAGAACATGCTAAGGAGGAAATTCAAAAGTTTGTCCAACAAAAAATGAGCCATCAAGCGGAAGGGAATTCTGCTTCAGAAGGGGACTCTGCTTCTCATTCTTCTGATAATTAAGCACCCAGAGATACTTTGGCAGTATAACATTTTACACGGTTCCAAAGGAAAATGATTGAGAGATAGAGAAAAGCACAGGAGTTAACCAGGCTAATTGGGATCACCATTGAATTACTCTGGAATTGGGAGATGAAGATGAACAGGAAGAAGACCAGAAGCATGGAAATTAGTGAATAAATGTGAGACTGCAATGCATCATTTGCCTTTGTGAATTATGGTTGTATAAAAATAAGTGGAAAGGTGGACTTTTGTTGAATTTGTTAAACTTCTGAAGAACTGAAAACCATTTGCCTCACTTTATGTCATTAATGTTTGGAAGGACTTTGATTGGAAAGGAGGAAGAAGGAAAAAAATTAACTATATTTAAAACAATTTATTTTCTTAACAGTAATTATATGAAACCTTTCACAAATATAATTTACATATTTTATAGTAAAGTATTTTTAGATAATTTTTTATAGGAGGTTTGTGGATGATGTACTACTCTTTTGGAAGGGCAGTGTTGATGAACTTAGATGAACTTTGAGCTTTCATTAGTTATTTAGAATCAACCACCAGCTTCTTAAGATTTATGCTGGACTTTTCATACAGTCAAGTTGATTTTTTAGATATCAGCATTTTTAAGGATTCCAATGGGAATATTTCCACTTCCCTGTTTAGAAAATCATGCTGGAAGAATGCGTTATTGCACTATACCAGCATGCATCCCAGATTTATTTTCCCTAACATTGTCAAGGGACAAAGTATTAGGATTAGCAGAATCTGCAAGGATCCTTGAACATGCAGACTGAACTGAATTTCATGCGAACCCTATTTATTGACAGGGGTTATAATAACACCATGGTTGATAATATTCAGAACATGGTTTTGCAGGGATCAACATCCAATGATAGGGGCCGTTATCTTAACAACAAGAGATATTCACAGCGTCAGACTAAGGTCACTTTTACAACCAGATATACTAATGATAATAATAAAATAGTTGAGATAATAAAGAGGAACTGGCAGCTATTGACAATTGACCCTAAGGTCCTTAATATTGTAGGACCCACACCTAGACTCACATACAGGAATAGCAAGAGTCTAAAAAGAATTTTATGTAAGGAACATCCACATATTCAACGGGATATTTCCAGGGTAAATAAGCTAGGTACTTATAGTTGCAACAAATGTAAGATGTGTAAGTTCATAGTTAAAGAACAGAATTTTAAACATCCTACCATTGAGTACATCTTTACATCTAGGTTTTATGCCAATTGTGACAATGATAACTTGATCTATCTAGCAACGTGTACACATTGCGCTGCATTTTATGTTGGGATTACTTCAAGGAAATTAAAGGATCAAATTTAGAATCATATATATGGCATAAATAAGCAAGATATATGGAATGCTTTAGCGAAACATGTTGCTGAATATGTGAATCATAGATTTAGGTTTAGAATATTACAATTGGTGAATAAAACCAACAGAGGGGGCAATAATATGAACTATCTGGAATATGTGGAGCTCTCATGGATTTTTAAGTTAAGAGCCCATATTGAAGTGGGACTAAATCAGCATATCAGCATTAAGCCAGTATTAGAGGCTCGCAAATACTAGGCATTAGATATCCATATGACTTATTAATATATATATATATATATATATATATATATATATATATATATATACATGTTATTTATATTGTTTTGATATTATATTATATTATTTTATTTAGTAATTATTTATTTATTACTGAAGATTAAATGCTATATATTAATTGTCACTGTTATATTATAGGTCTTATGATACTACTTATAGAAGAATTAGATATTTGTATTTGTAGTATAGGTATTTTGTTTTTGTTTCTGTATTTATATATACATTAGTTAGATTAAAAGGTTTATTGCTTTTATATATTCCTATATTGAAATTTGTTTGCTGCTATAGTATATGAGCCTTGTTTCTTTAAGGTTTGAATGCTTCTGTTGATTAACTATTGTAATTATTCAATTAGGAGTTATTGAGTTCAGTATTTAGGCACTGGCATTTGTTACTTGTAAGATCTGAAGAAGCGTGCGATGTTTTGCACGTGAAAGCGCTTATTTTATTCAATAAATACTGGATTTTATTGTTCGTGGTGGTCGTATTCAGTTTTATCTTCACTTGGCTTTCCTTTTTGGAACTACGACCTTTGGACAGCTACTGGACTATTTTACATTTATTTTTAGTTGTTCTTGAATGTGATAAAGTTATTAAAGTAAACAGATGCCTTTTTTCTTCTTCCTCTTCTCTTCCTTCCTTTTTTGGAATTAAGAAATGTAGGCATTACAATGCAAAAAGAGAAGAAAACCTAAACAATAGATTGTTTAAGTTAATAGGTCGTAATATGTGGTTGTTGAGGTAGGGGATGATTTGGAAAAGTACACAGATCATAATATATGTATAGCTGATATGTTTTTTTCTTACTTTTCCACAGGTAAATGTCTGGATTAAGACCCTTGGCTTAATCTAATAACAAATTTTAAGTGGAAACAAGTAAATATGAGAACAATGAATACAATGAATACAATGAAAAGTTTTCCTTTAGCAATAAATGCTTCAGCTTGTCTTTCAGGCTACACCAGAAGAATACATTTTTCTTTTTACTCTTACTTTTCCATACAGGCAAGCTAATAACAGGGCAATAAAAGACAAAACACTGGCTTCTTCAAGGCTAAATGTTAATGATATCTAAAAGTATGCATTTTGTTTTCACATCTGGGGAGGGGGAATAAAGATGAAAAAAAGAACAGACACCAAGTAGTGTAAGTAGAAGCACAGGCAATTTCAGGTTAATTAGCACATCTGTTAGCAGCTCTCGATCTGGCACAAATCTTCCTATTAGGAGAGTTAAACTTTATTACTTGAAGATGTGCATAGTTATGTGTGTTTGCATTAAGTCAACAGGTTCTGGAGGTGTGTTTGTATTTTTTGTTTGAGGGTTTCTATTAAAACAAAAAAGTATTTTATAATGTGAAAAAGATTCCAATGTTGATGATAAGAAAAAACTGTATAAATGATTAACTTGACAAACATTAATGGGCACATGTATCACAAAAGCTGAGAATACACATTTTAAAAAGCTGCCATATATAATAGGTGAGAATAATGCCTTTTTACAATAAGGGTGACACTTTCCCTGTTATCTTATAATGTAAATGGTCTTACAGGTATAGATAAAAAGAAAATAATACTTAATTATATTAAGAAATGCAGAGTGCAGATAGGAATGGTACAGTAGACACGTTTGGAAAGAATTGAGCATGTGAATTTTAGGATGATTATTCTGCAGAATATCAGAGACAAAGGAAAAGAGAAGTGTTTTTATTAATTGCTAAAGGAGCTCCAAGAGTTATAGAAGAGGAAAAAAGATAATAATAGCAGATTTGTAGTAGTAGTAGTAAGGGGCTACTGGCAAGAAATGAGGATTACACTGTCATGTATTTCCCTAAAACTGCTATTTTGGTGTTTAAAATATTAGGAGAAATAATTCACTTTCAGCAAGGAATATTGCTTACAAGTGGGGACTAGAATTTGATTTGCAAAAATGAGGATATATCTGGGGGGCCTAGAAGGGAAATATAACAAAATATGGAAAATTTTGGAAGAAGTTTCTGAAAATATTTGGTATGAAAGACATGAATTCAATACTAGGAACTCAGGGAGAATTTACATATTATTCCCCAAGTTAACTGGGCTAGACTTGACAAAAATTTTATTTCACGGGAACATGCCTATTTAATTGAGAACTTTGATAAGCATGCGATAACTATTTCAGACCATGCACCAATAATTGCTAAGGTAAAATGCAGGGTAATGAAGTAAAGATTAAAACCTGGTGCTCTCCCACCTGTTAAAAAGAGAGGAATTTAAAGGATGGGTAGTGGAAATTATCCAGGAATTATTAGGGAAGATAGAAAATACTCCAGAAATTATAGCTACTGAGTGGGATAAAATGAAAGTGGAGTTTAAATACATGGTGGAAATAAAAGAAAAAGAGATCTGGTTAAAAAGAAATAATGATTATTTAGAGGGGTTGACAAATTTAAAATAATACAAAATAAGAGAATCTTACAGAACAATAGGAGGTGCAATTACAGAGCACTAAAGAGAAAATAAAGGGGTACCTGGATAATATTCATGAATTTAGAAAGATTGCTGTTAAGCAATTGTTTTTTGATAATAACTCCAGAGCACAAAAACTCTTGGCACAGCGTTTTAGGCAACAGGAAGTAGAAAGGGTTGTTGACAAACTAAGGGAGCCTGTAAAAGAAAAATAACCAGAGATCCTGTAGAGGTATTAGAGATATTTCAGAAATTTTTATGAAAATTTGTATAAAGCAGAGTAGTGGGGAAATCAAGATAAAGCACAGATGTAAATATTTATGGAAGACTTAAATATGATAAGGTTAGAGGTAGATGAGGCTCAACAACTATGGAGATGAGATGAAAATGGTGATGTATAACTAATCTACAGGAAAGTCTCCAGGAATAGGATCATAGGAGATTACTAGGCTATCAACCTGGAGGTCATTTTAAGCCTAGCCATTTCATCCTAATGTAATAGCATAGAAATTCTAGTCAATGCCCAAGATTGCATTTAGTGATGACTGCCCATGTTTAGAAGGGTTGTGGGTTCTATCCTCAGTAAGAATTTAGAGTGCCTCATCCACTCGTCCAGGTTCCTCTTGAACGGTGCCATAGTGGTGCTCTATTTCACATGAATCTGTAGCCTGTTCCAAAGATGCAGCAGTCACTGGGAGATAAATCTGTCCCTGCAACCTGTCCTATTTAAGTTACAGACCATATTTAGGTCCCTGGAATGGGTAGCCCTAGTCCCATTTGGTTTACAGATATGCAGAAGTTCATTAGGTTTAGGTCTTGAATTGCTCTGTAGGCCAGGCATGTCTCTCCTAAGAAGTCTATACGATACAAAGTAGAGTGACGGGGACTTTAGTCAGTCTGTGTAAGATATGTGGAAGAGACCCTTGATCTTCTTTCTTAGAAACCTCTGTGGTCTCTCTAATTGTTGCAGGTGTTTAGTATGGTACATGCCAAAGGGGGGCATCATACTCAATTATGGGCCAGATAAGTGATGAGTATAGGTGGGTTATAACTTCTTTTGCTGTTGAGGCAATGCCTTTACTAATTAAGTGTGCTACATAGAAAGCTTTCTTTTGTACAGCAGACACATGGTGGTCAAAGTTAAGGTCACAGTCAACTTGTGATCCCAGGTCCCTTACCACTTCACAGGTGCTTAGGGTATTGTTGTTGATTTGATAGTGTGAGGGGACATTGTTTGTGCTGAATGAAAGATGATGCATTTCTTTGTATTCCGTTTGAGACCATGACTAATACATGATCAGTCATTGGTCTGGAGAATACTGACATCCTTTGGGGATTCAATGATTGCATTTAGTTTGCAATCATCTGCAAACTTGGTCCGCCACAACCCCTTAGTTTTGACCTGAACTTCTGAGAAGTATATACCAAACAGTAGGGGGCCCAGCACCTACCCCTGTGGCACCCCACTGATAACAGGTCTGCTGTTGATGTGGGGTCACCCACTTTGATAGATGTCATTCCAGTGGAAGTTTGGAAGTTAGGAGGGAAGAAAGTAATAAAGATCTGGAAGGTTTTGTTTAACAGTAGTTTAAAAGGAGAGGAAACACCAACATCCTGGAAAATGCTGTGGTGGATGTAATACCTAAAGATGTTAAAGACCAATCTGATCCAGCTTCATATAGGCGCATTTCAATTTTAAACAATGATTATAAAGTGTTTCTGTCTATAATGGTAAAATGAATGGTAAAGGTGATGCCAAAATTGATAGATATGGACCGGTGTGGTTTTATGGAGGGGAAGCAAACATTTGACAACATTAATAAAACAATGATAATCCAGAGAGAAGGAGTATATAGGAAAATACAACTATTATTGGTGGGTTTTGATACAGAGAAAGTATTCAACAGAGTTAGTTCAGATTTTATGAGAAGGAAAATGGAAGCATTTGCATTTCCTGTTACAGTGATATGGTTATTTGAAGGATTGGGGGCAAAAATCAAAGTAGGGTTCCTCTCTGATAGGTTGTGTCTGAACAGAGGAACCAGGCAACTGTGTCCTCTTTTCCCTTTCTGTTTTGCAATATATTTAGAACCATTGGCAAAGAAAATAAGGAACTCAGAAATTCAAAGATATAATTGGCATGATGTTACAGAAAAGTTGGCTTTATTTGTAGATTATATTATTTTCTACCTGAAGGAACAAGAGGAGGACATCTCAGTGTTCTGGAATATTCTGAGACATTTCCATTTTTTTCAGGATATAAAATTAAAGAAGACAAAACAAAGCCTATAGCTATAAACCATGTGCCCACAGATGAATTGATATAACAACACCCATATTTATGGGAACATGATAAAATGCAGATTTAGAAGTATGCATTAAAAAGGATTCAGTTATGGCAGCTAAGGAAAAGACTATACAAAAGATAATATAAAAACGGAGAAAACTGGTGGCTGTTGCTTATGGAGATGGATAGCAAGATACAAGCAGTAACATGTTTTTAGTCCCTTTAGTTTTATACACAGGTCAGGCATATTTTTATCAGCAAGAAGAGAAGTCATGTACAGTGATTAATAGAGTTGAAGGATTTTATTTGTGAAAGGAAGAGGGCAAGAGTCAAGTGGGATACGTTTTCCTCCCAACAGAACAAGGAGGTTTAGGATTAACTGATTGGAAGAAATATTTTAGAGCTACACAGTTAAGGCTCTTATAAATAGCACAAGTGGAAAGCTACAACTCAAAGTGGAAAGAGATAATGATGAAGCGGGGGGGGGGGTTATTCAAGAAATAAGGGAAAGGATAGGTTTTTGGATGCAGATTCTTAGAGAATAATAACAGACAGAGTATTATATTCCTAAAGTAGCAGGAAGTATACTAAGTACTAAGATAAGACAGGAATGGAGAAAGGAGATTCTGCAGATAGGGATGACTGAAATTAGGGGTACGAAGAATAAACAAGAGGGGGCTGGAATTTACTGGAGGAAGCTAACAAAGGAACTAAAGTATTGGGAACAAATAATTAGAGAAGGAAAGTTAATAGAATAGGAAGAGGTCAAGGCGGCATTTGGATTGCAGGCTAGTGATTGCCTTCCCTATCAGGGATTTATATCAGAATATAGACAAAGAGAAAGAGACATGGGGATCCCAAATGAAAGACCTGCACTGGTTAAGTTTTTTAAATGAATCTAGAACAGAAGCTGCTGTTCAAAAAGGGATAATTAATAGGGCATGTAAAACAGTGTACAGTAACTATAGGAATCAATTAGAAGAGGCCAGAAAAGATTGAAAAGAGAGATTACATATGCAATTCACAAAGAAACAATGGGAAGTACACATATGGCTCCCAATATACAACAATCTTGAGAAGATTTAGGATTTTGCTTGGAAGTGTTTGCATGGATGCTTTTATACCCCAAGCAGAGTCCAAAAATTTTTCTTCATGTAGATGGCAAATGTTGGAGGTATGATAGGGAAGAAAGATCTAACTGGAAACATATGTTTTGGGAGTGTAATGATTTTGCAGACTTTAAAAATTCCCTATAGAGTAATCTATCAGGAATACTGGGTGAGCAAATGAGTGTAACTAAGGAAATTGCTTTTTGAACTGGGATACAAGATCTGAATTGCCTACACACAGTAAGGTCTTTCTAAGTTTAATTCTAGTGGCTGTCAAAAAAGCAATTACTAGAAAGTGGAATTAAAAATCTAGACTTCTTTGAGAAGGTCACCAAAGCAATGGATGAGGGCACAATGGTTCAAACTACCTACCTTCACCTTGCCAGACACAATACCCCAATTGGTCATTGTTGACAAACTTAGGAGGTTAGGTATAAAGCCTTATGTCACCCAGTGGATAGCCAGCTGTCTCACAGGCAGGACCCAGGAAGTTAGAATTGGGGATGTCACCTCTACAAAGAGGCCAATCACAAGTGGAATCCCTCAAGAATTTGTCCTGGGACTGCTCCTTTTGGCATTTACTTCCCTGAAGTCAAGGCCAATGTCAATGGCCTCTGGCTGACTAAATTTGCAGATGATTGCAAATTAGGAGCAGTCATAGAATCCCCCTTCCCAACAAAAAATATTCTCCAGGAAGAGCTGACACAGACAAATAACTGGTGTCAGAGCCATGGACTAGAACTAAATGCCAAGAAATGCATAATATTATCTTATGGGAAGTCATCCACCTCTGGTTACTGTCATACTGACAACACATCCCTAAGAATTGATGCAGTAGTCAGGGATTTGGGAACATTGACAGTAATCTGAGGTTTGACCATCATTTGTCTACAGCAGTGAGGAAATCATTCTATGTTGTGGAACTTATGAACAGAGGCATTTCATCTAGGTCAAAGGAGGTCACTGTTCTACTATATTCTGCATTCATCATCTCTATCATTGAGTACAATGCCCTGATTGCTATTCATCTAACACGCTACATCCAACAATTAGAATGCCCACAGATGCTCCTGACTAAAAGAATACAGGACATAAGTAATATGTTCCATGCAGACTGCCTCAAGGCCCTATCCCTTTATTCTATCTCCTACAGACTGTTGAGGGGAGATTTATGCCTGGGACAAACCCCACTCTGATGGATCACCTGCATATCCATAAATAAAACAGCACCAGAATTAGCCATTCTAAAAACTTAAACATTGCCTGTGATATAAATAGGACCTGCTGGACAGAAAGGTATATAACACCCTTCTCTGGAACAGGCTCCCCATCCATGTGAAACAGAGTTCCTCCCTAACCCAAAGTGTAACTTGGACAGCTGTATGGTGAACAGAAAATTCATCTCTGGTTTGGCACCTATGCTTCTAATGTACATAGGCAGCCTATAAATGGTTAATCTCCCAGCCCTCTACTTGTAAATGTTTCATCTCCCAAGCACCCACTTACACTTATTAAGGGTACCAAAACTTATCAGAGATTTGGGATGCATGGCTTGGCTTAAAAAAGTAATTGTGGTCATTAGCCTTGTACATACCTATAAACCTAAATCAACTATACTTGAAGCAGTGAATACTGTAACAGAGGTAAAAGAACAGGAAGTGGGATCTTTGGAAAAGCACAGGAGTAAATTACATAGTAAAAATGGAAATTGTGGGAACAATACATGCAGAAAAATGTTTTGGAGGAGGAATGAGATTTAAGTGAGGGCAGGAACTGAATAATTTATCTAATGTTTCTTAAGATTATAGGCTATATAAAATATATTTGATGTATAATGCTTGTAAATGTAAACTTGTTACTATGGTATGATTACTTAGTATATAGATGTTAAGTTTGTCTGTATCAGAAGTTGATAATTCAGTAAAGGGGTCTAGGTATCTCATATAGCATGTTCATATTTGAATAAATAATTTGAAAGCAATGCTACATACAAGCTCTAGAAAATTTTAATTTTAAAGCTTGCATGATAAACAAAACAAATGCATGGCTATTTGAACTAGTGTTGCTAAAGAGATTTACTTTTCATGTACTATTTATTATACTGTTGTACTTCTCATATTTCTGTAAGTATCTGAACAGCCAAGTAATACAGGCAGAACTGCTTATTCTCATATTAAAGCTCACCGACAGATAATCAAATTACTGCTGACGGTATGTGTGCAACTTGAATGGTTACTGAAATATTGTATGTTGTTTATAGACTTGTAAAATCCAGTTTAGCATCTGGAATATAATGAACACTTCTACAATAAGGATTTGTTTGTGTAGAATAGTTTGCAATTTACATTTGTGATGCAACATTTACTGTTCCAGAAATATGAACTTTTGTTTAAAAAGTGAGGCCATAACTTGTATTATGCCAAAAAGCTCATTGGCAGTTAGAGTACAAAGCTCAAAAGCTCCACTGGAGTGAAGAAGGCAAGAACTGAGCAAATTTATATAATGTTTAAGTGAACAATACATATAAATATATATTTATGGGTCTACTTCAGTAGACCAAAATATCACAAAAACAACTTTTAAAACAATGAGACAAAGTAACCAACAGGTCATAACCATGACCACTCACATCACCGACACCCCACATAGTCAACAACCACAGAATACAGCCCCACAGTCAAGTTGAAGTACCTGTCCCCACGAGTGTGTTGTGATAATCCAGCAATGTACAATAATCTGTGAATAAGGACACTAATTTCAAACATAGAATGCATCCTACTTGGTACACATAACTGGGAAGTATAAATATAGCCATTGACTGTTGTAAATAGTGTCCCACACCAAACACAGTATGGCTGAATCTACTGCTGAGGCTCCAGGAATCATTGGTGGGATATATACAAACGTAACCTCACAAAAATGCAAGAACCTATTGGTAATAGATGGATATTTGTACCATTTAGAGAAGTCTAGAAGCTGGAAGAGATATTGGGGTTGTAAATACAAGATAACGCATGGGCTGCAGAGGCAGAGCTATGACTACTTTGCTACCAGAAGGAGATAAGTTAACAAAATCGGTAGCTCACCACCACCCAGGTGATCCTGGGGAAGTAGAAAGATATGCAGTTTGTCATGATCTGAAGCTCAGAGCAAAATATAGTAGGGATACCCCTTGTCTTCTAGTGGAGGATGCTTTAGCAACAACTTCACTAGACAGTATAGACAGTATTCCAAACCGAAAGGCTTTATTGCAGCAAACAGGAAGAGTGAGGAGAAAAGCAAGTGTGCGGGATGGCACTACTGAGCTAACGCTGCATAATATAGACTTTAATGACTACCCACTGAAGGAGGGAACATTTGTCAGCAAGATGATGTGTGATGCAACAACAGATACCACAGTTGTGGTCTTTAGTACTGTAAAGAACCTGTACAACTTAAGCCAGGCTAGATTTGGTTAATGGATGGCACCTTCTTTAATAAAGGTGTCACCATATGACAACTGTACAGTATACATGGTTTAATAAAGTGCAGAAGCTATAGTAAAACCGTACCGTTATTATTCGCCTTGATGTCTAAGAATTCATTGAAGTCTTACAATTACCTATGGCATTGTGCTTTTCATTTACTATCAGAACACGGCTTTGAGGTGGCAGTTAGGTTTGTGTTGTGTGATTTTGAGATAGCAGCCCTAAAAAGTATATGGCTTAATGTAGCCCATTCAAAGGGTTGTTCTTTCATTTCCGACAGAACATCTGGCGTAAAGTGCAGTCTCTGAGATTGGCATCACTGTACAACACTAATCAGTCTTTTCAATTGTATGTAAAATGTCTCGTAGCCCTTGCATTCCTAGCGGAATCAGAAGTAAATAGTACCTTTTAATTGTTAAAGGAATTGTTCCCTAAGGAGGGTAGGGAACTCATACAATACTTTTCTGATTGGTATGTGTAGGGCAAAAAGCGTAAATATAATACCAGGACATCTGCCAGCATATACTTTCCACCACTCTTTCTGCTTCCATTTTGGAACGTGAACGATTTGAATGACCTTTTCCTACCACATACTCAAAACTCCATTGAGGCGTGGCATCATCGGCTAAAGTGCCTCCTAGGTTCCAGGAATACAGATTTAAATGTACTGCTGCATGCCTTAGTCAGTGAACAGAACCGTGTGGACGAACTGCGAGTGAGGATGGCTACAGGATGTCCTCCTTCCTCAAAGAAAAGAAAAGATGGCTGCTTTTACAGCATGAGCAGTTCAGGACTGTGCTATCTCAAAAATCATCATACTCAACCCTGGACTTTATTAAAACCATAGCTAGTCTGTTAAAAATGTAATGTCTCTCACTTTCACATGATTACTGCACTACAACGAACGTTTACTAGATATACGTGTATCAGGATATGAGGTGTGTCACAGTAATTGACAAATATGTTTGGGTTAATCATTCTATACAGGAATCAGCTACAACGTCTACTTATGACACGGGAATGCTTGTCTGTATAGTACTTTCTTGGTGAATAGAGTACAGAGTTCTGGCAGTGTGCACAATGCCAATATTACCATTTCATTCACAGTACTTCATTTATTTGGTGGTGAGTCACATTTCTGATGTTTTACTATGGGTGAATTTGATATGTTTTGACTTGGGTGATGTTTCCACGTGTGTACAGTACTGAATTACACTATGTCACTTCGTTGGTGTGGGACGTGCTTCTGTCTTGTCAGTGTTTTGAATGTCGCTGTTCTGATGGTCGTATTATGACTGTTCGGTGTGTAATATAATACTATGTAATATAATGTTACTTCATCTTGTTGTTTTGAAAGTCATTTTTGTGATATTTCGGTCTACTGAAGTAGACCCATATATATATATATGGTTCCCATTCAGAAGCCTGAAACATCATAAGCCTGAAAATCAAAATCCTGAAACCAAAAGCCTGAAAATTCAGAATCCTGAAAACTCAAAATCCTGAAAGCCCAAAATCCTGAAAGACCAAAATCCTGAAACTCAAAATCCTGAAAACACAAAATAGACATACTGATGTCATTGTGGCTTTGCTATTGTTAGCCCTGTGGTGTTAGGTCATGCGTTGGGGTCAGGTAAGTGTGCGGTTGGTTTTATTTTAGGGTTAGGGGCGGTTTAAGTGAGTTAGGGTTAGGGCAGGTTAGGCATGTATGCAATAGTGACAAATATTGGGGTTAAGGGCGGTTTAAGTGAGTTAGGTTTAGGGCGCGGGTCAGGTGAGTGTGCGATAGTGACGGACCTTAGGGTTAGGGTTAGGGTCAGGGTCAGTTGGTAGATATTAGTGTCTTTATAGTGACATATTAGCATTATTTGTGTTTTCAGGATTTTGAGTTTCAGGATTTTGGTCTTTCAGGATTTTGAGTTTTCAGGATTCTGAATTTTCAGGCTTTTGGTTTCAGGATTTTGATTTTCAGGCTTATGATGTTTCAGGCTTCTGAATGGGAACCATATATATATATATATTTATATATATATATATATATATATATATATATATATATATATATATATACACACACACACACACACACACACACACACACACACACACACACACACTGCAAGAAAAATGTTACTATGGTATATTTTTCTCCTCTATTAATGTATGTGCAACTAGGTCACTTTCTAAAACGGGATTTAAGAAAGATGTTCATTTATTTATACTTATTTATTTTACATTTGTTTACCAGGAAAGTCTGACACACACAGGTCCTTTTTCAGTGGAGTCCCAAGGAGAAAAGCTCCAATTACAGACATATTGTTACTATATAAAAGTATACAGAGAGTAGGAGTTAAAGATATCTCAGAAGATTACCGACGTTACAAAATACCACAATGATGGCAAATAACAGTTACATATTGTTAAAGAATACAATTTTTTTTAACATGGCAGTAGTCCCATTATACATAAGCATGCTTCAGATGCAAAAGTAAAGAGGATTATTTACCTACAGATGCAGTTACTAATTACAGTTAGATTAAACTAAAATAATGGGTGGTAGTTTATCTAGGAACTAGGAACTAGGGAAGAACTATCCAGGGGAGTGATACGTGCATAGCCAGGTGTCCACAAGGTGTGACTTAAGCAGCTTTTTGAATTGTGAGATACAGCTGTTGGAAATAATTGGGGTTGGCAATTTATTCCATATTTTAAAGATGGAGTTAGAGAAGAGAGATTTCCCAGCTAAGTTGTTGGCTTTGGTGGCATCAAGAAGGTGTTGGTTACTGGAGCGAAGAGATCGGGTAATACTGTATGGTGGAATGAGATTGTGGAGAGAAGGGGTTTTATCAGGTTGGTGGAGAATTTTGTGAGCAAAGGTTAGTTGATTAAAGTGTAGAAGCTGAGGGAGTTCAAGACAATTTAGGTGGTTAAGTGATGTACAGTGATGTGATCTATATGTTTCACCAGTGGCAAATTTTGCAATTTTATTGTAGCAAGATTCCAGTTGGATTGAGTCAGTTTTCCAGAGATTGGTGAATACTGGGAAGACATAGAGGAGGGTAGATAGGAGGTGTGTGCGAGCTATGGTAGCTTTTGTGCTGCTTGTAAGAACTTTTTTTTATTTCTGCACAGGAGTCCTATTTTCTTGTGAACCTTTTTGATAGTTTGGGCAATGTGAATGTCAGATTTCAAGTTATTGTCAATTTCAACCCCAAGCAGTTTAGTTTAAGTAATTGGGGTGATTATAGTTTTGTTTCTGGACAACACATTAAAGGATTGGGAAGATGAAGGGGATTTAGTTGGATTAAAAGAAGGAGCTTAGTTTTGTTAAGATTTAGAATGAGCTAGGAGTTAGTGAGCCATGTTTCTACAGTCAGAAATAAATCCTGGGTTATGGTGTGGAGGTCTTGTAGTGTGAGGACTGCACATATTAGTGTGGAGTCATCAGTGTATTGTACTACAGAGGGGTAAGATGAGAGGTGCTCAACTGGTTAGTGAATAGAGAGAATAGTAAATGTCCAAGGATCGAGCCTTGTGGAATTCCTAAGGTAACTGGAAGAAGAGGGGGAAATTTGGTGTTGCCAATGGATGGCTTGCAGTTGTCCTGCTAGGTAGCTTTGGAACCATGTGATAGTGGAATTGCTGAAGTTTAGGGTGGAGAGAATATTGATGAGTTTATTGTGATTTATCATGTCAAAGGCTTTGGATAAGTCTAAAATTGTCCATTATTTCTATGGTGGTGATAGAGATTTTATAAAGTTAAATATTCTTTCCCCAAAGCAATTAAATGTATGCTGCAATGCAAAAGAAACATGTTTTTTATTAAAACAGGGTTTTGACTTGTAAAGCAAGGGTTAACTTGATAAAAGGTTTGGAATAAATGCTTCTTTTGAAAAAGCAGAAGCAAGCATAAAAGGCTTGAACTACAGAGCTAAGAATAAAATAATGTGCTGAAGTAAACAGCTATGTGTCAGACATCTGCTAAAGTAATTTCTGATGAAACCTGCTTAGATAGCTTAACTGTAAATATGTTTGTGGGCTAGACATAATGGTAAATGGCATCCTGTTATAATAATAGTTTGGAACATACAAAGAAGTTGTACAAAAATGAAATAACAGGGACTTTCTGTCAGCTTTCAGATGCAGAAAAATGAAATAAAATACAGACACTTCAATTGACGCAAAGATGATGTGGAAAAAAATCAGTCCTGCAAGCCACAAGGACACTATCAAATATCTACTGCTATGCAAAGAATATATAAACTGGACATTGATTACTGTTCAGGAGAGACATCTTAATCAAGGATGCAATGATTTTAGGAAAGAGACAGTTCAGTGTTATAATAGAATTTAAATAATCTCAAACAGTGTAACTGCTTGGACAGATTAAACTATAATGGAAACAGCAGTATGGTGTGAGTCTGGTTACTTCTGACATTTCTACAACAATTTAACAGGTGGTTCACTGTGTTAGTAAAGGACAGTAGTGCTGTGGTGGTGCTGTGAAAGGGATAGAAACCATGTTGGGTGTTCGATAGTAGTTTATGTGTGAGACGGTAATCCATTAGTTGGGTGTGCATGACTCTTTCTAGTATTGGATAAGGGAGATAAAATGGCAGTTGG
Source organism: Protopterus annectens (assembly GCF_019279795.1). Classification (NCBI taxonomy): domain Eukaryota; kingdom Metazoa; phylum Chordata; order Ceratodontiformes; family Protopteridae; genus Protopterus; species Protopterus annectens. Next base: position 1,250,976,570 of record NC_056727.1, read on the forward strand.
ATGATAATTGGTGAGTTCAATGGAATTACCACCCTTGTGTAGTGGTAAAATGTCGGAGACTTTCCATATTACAGGTACCTGGCTTTCAGATATTGATTGATTTATAAGTATGGCTACTGGGTAGGCTATTGCTTCAGCTGTAATTTGTAGATGTTTTCCTGGAAGGTTATCAGTGGCTAGGGTTGTTGGTTTCAGTTTTTGAAGTAGTTTTGTTATAGATTTAACAGATACTCGGTGTAAGTTAAAATAGGAGGTGGATTCTAGGGAGTTGGTGTTATTCTGGGGGTAATAGGAGTAAGGTTGCCTACAATACCTACAGAGTTAGCTAGGGTTTGGACAGTATCTGTGAAGAACGTATTGAATTGGGCTGCTATATTGTCAGAATTAGTAGTTGTTGTTGGGGTGGGGTAGATGATTTACCTGGATGAAGTATGTTATTAACAGCTGCTTAGAATTTATGAGGGTTTTTTTATATGTTTTTTTTTGTATGTTTTGGTAGTAGTTGATTTTGTCTAATTTTACTAGTTTTTTAGCTTTATTCCGAAGTTCTAGGTATGTTTGCTTAATTATTTGGGATTTGCTTTTATGAAATTGTTGCCAGGCTTTGCCTTTAGCTTTAAGTAAGGATCTACATTCTTTAGTTACCCAGGATGCATAATTAGATTTAACTCTGACAGTTCTAGGGGGTGCATGGTAGTTTAGAATGTCTAAGAATGTGTTTACTGTGTCCTCTAGAGGTAGCTGTTTTAGGGGTTCCCAGTTACAACTATTTAGCGCAGTGATAAAACTATTTAGATTGAATTTATTTTTGTTTCTTATTAGGTGGAAGGTGGGCTGGATAACTTGGTGAGTCCGGGTCCTAAGAAGAAAGGTTGCCTGATGGTCACTTAGACTGTCTGGTAGAGAGCCTGATTGAGATGCTAGAGAGTGATTGCTTACCAAAACCCAGTCCAGGATTGACTGTCATTTGGAAGATTTATCAGTCATTATAGGGGAGGTGATGAATTGGGTTATTAAAATAAAAAAAAGTTTCCTGACAGAATAAAAAATGTCCCATTCTGTATAAAAATACAGAAGCACAGCTAAATGTCAAACCCCTAAAATCAAACACAAAACACTTGGCAGGTTTTGCTCTGGTAGACTCCCTTGAATGTATTTTATTATTACCATGAGGTTAAGCTGATCTCAGGAAAAAAAACATATCTGCGGGGGAGGCAAATTCAGAAATTCAGACTTGTGCACAGTTATCAAGACTGAGTACCCATGTCAGAATAGCAGCTCATTATCATGAACTGTTTCATTCTAGTGGAAATAACTGTTATTGCACTGCTCTTTTCAGAAGTGTCTCACTGATACCGAAAATACCTAAAATATTATTATAATAATTACTTAATATATGTAGAGAGGCTGTTTTGTTTTACTTAATACATGAAAGAAAATTAAGTCATGATCAAGTTTACTACAAGGCAGTAAGTACTAAGGTCAGCAAATCATGACTGGCAAATGACTGTATCATTGCTAGTTTCTATGGTGATTTACGCTGGTGTATTTCTATACAAATAGGTTCATAGGTAGGTACTAGGCTATCGGCCCAAGGGCCTAAGTAAGCCTAGCCAACAAGGTTCCCTGGCTTACACCACCCAAGAAAGTTAATTTCCTGTATTATTGTTGGATTATTTTGAAAACTACAGCTTCTCTGTTATACAAGCCACTGCATCTCCTGTTATTCCTTAGTGTCATTCTGTAGCCTCTCAGCAAAGTGACAAACAATTTGCAAAGAAATTTTAGCCAGTATTATGAAAAAAAGTTTGAAAGAGATACTACAAAGAAGTCATATAGCTATATCCTCAAGCGCTTGGCAGTCAGTCCCTACATTCACCTAAATGAACTTTCCTCCCACCCCCACTTCAGAAATCAGCTAAACCAATACCATCTCAAACAAGCCCGCTGGTCTCACCTTCAAAAGGGCTACATCACCTTACCTACTACTTATCCTCTTCTTCCTCACCCAACTTTCTTACCAACAGTAACATGTTGTATATATATGTTTACAATATTACTATTGTTTTGGATGTAAGTGTAAAACTCCTGTTTTATACAGCATCTCCCCTGTATTGTTTTTTTCTCTTCACACCTGTTATGTACAGCATGCCCCTACATCTGTCTTAAAACTTGCAAATAATTGTATTTTGTTTTCTAGGTGGTTATTATCTACTCACAAACTACAATATGTCACCCGCTCTTTGTCTAAATATGATCAGTGGTGATCAGTGCACTACTCCATTAAACAATAAATGAATGAAAATAAATAAATAATGTTGTCCATAAAAAGCATGACAGAAAATACTAGTTGTGAAAGGAAAATTATGCTAATATTGTATATTAAAGTAATGAAAAAAGGTATATCAGAGTACCTACATTTGAGCAAGTTTATAATATGCTTAAATAAAACCATGCTCTTTTTAACATCTGCAGTACTACAAATTAAAGCAAGAACTTGTTTCCTTTTAATAATTTTCCAAATAAATGTCAACTGCATGCATAGTACTGCACTTAACTATGTCAGCTATGAACATTCATGACTACATTTTTTTACCAGATGTATAAAGTTGATGACCTATGTTTTTAGCCAGTTTGAACATTTTTATATTTTAATCTGCTGGGAGGACAGGCAATAGTATTTGATATTGCAATGAAAGATTTCTTACAGGAAACAGAGCTCCAAGATATGGGCCATAGGTGTTTAAGTTTGACATGGTCCAGGCTCTCACAAGTCACTCTGGTAGGAATGTATTTTATTCAGTCAAGAGTGTGTATGTGTGTGTGGTGTGCAGGTATACTGAGGGGAGTCTGTTTACCCATGGTGGTAACTTAATGTAATACTGTATAGTGGATACTGAGGCTTGATTTAGCCAAAGACCCTTCAAGTATGAAATATTGTTTACTTAATTGAAAAGGCCAAGATGAATTGGTTTAAAAGACTGCTGTATTTCTTTTTGGATATGTTTCTTCAGTTTTCTAACACCTTGTTCCAGAAGTTACATAAGACTACACAGGCCCATATCAAGCGTAAGCTATCACTAGGACCACACCAGAGGTGAAACATTTGGCAGAGGGACTGGTGTTCGACATATTATTTTATCTGGCAGGCTATGTCTCATAGTGAAGAACTTTTAAATGTATTAATGTACAGCTGGCTGCACTGCAAGCCTTGAAAGCTAGATTTCCACATAACTCCCACTCCTGAATAATCTTCAGCACTTCTACTTGAAGAATTTCCAGCGTGTAACCTGCTACAGATATGCATTTTATATAACAAGTATTATGCTTCAGTAATACATGGCTAAATGTGGAATAATCATGCGACTCAATATATTTTACTACTCTTTATTTAGCCATAAAATACATGTCACTTTCAGTATTAGTTTTTGTTTCATTCCGTGTTATGACTGAAATAGGTCCTTTGGAATCACTCATTTACTTACTTAAGAAATAATAAATAAAATACAGAACTTGGCCTCTGTGTGTCTATCTGATCATAGTGCTATTATAAATATTTGTTTATTTCTTCATTTGCTTTCTTGCTTGCTTGTTTGCATTTGGTAAACAGGAATGTCCAGCTGGGCACAGCCCGTTTTCATCTGAGACCAGGGAAGAAAAGCTCTAGTGAAACTATATCACAGTGAGAAAATAGTGGCTAAGAAAACAAAAGCAGTCAGAGTAAACCAAATGTCTTCAATATACAATAATTAACACGTGATAAGAAAATTTTGAAAAAAAAATGATAAACACATATTACTACAATTTTTAAACACTAAAAATAATCAGTGATCCAGTACTTGTACATACATTTACTAGGAGCAGTTATTAGTTTTAGAATGATTCTAGGCATGTTCATATTTGTAGCAAACTGCAAAATATCCCTTAATTTGTGGTATGGGTGGTGGAACAACCAAAAGGGCTGGTGCAGAGAGGTCTTCCCTGTTTGGATATATCTCATAAGCCATTGGCTTTCAATGAGTTGGTGGAAAACTCAAGGTACAGCACGCAGTATGTGCAGGACTATGGTATATGCATTTCATTTGTGTTTATTTGTTGATGAGTATATGCTCAAGGGTTAAAGATATACGTGTGTGTGTGTGTGTCTTTATATATATATATATATATATATATATCTATGGGCTGAATTACCACATCACCAAAATTCACATGCTCAAGATGAGAAGTTCGAAAGTTCAACAGAATGAGACTTCACAACACTGGAAATTAGAACATTGAACTAGGTATATATTTTAAATGCAGATTGTGGGGATATATATATATATATATATATATATATATATATATATATATATATATATATATATAAATTCCCTTCACAAGCTCGAAGTTTCAAAACTTTGAACTACAGATGGTCAAAACCATAAGACTGAAGTTTTGAAACTTCGAACATTTTGAATGGAGATCGCCATACAGAGCGGAATGGGAAATTTAATGTTTTCCTCACTGTAGTGCAGTCTCAGAGTTGGTATATATACATATATATATATATATATATATATATATATATATATATATATATATATATTTATTTAGGGGTCTATATTAGAACATCAAAGTTTCAAAACTTCGAATGTTCTAATATTGACCCCTATTCAGCGAAAGCTGAAAACATCGAACATATAGAACAGTGAATTCTGTCCTAGGGAAAAAATTTGCTGTTCCAAAACACATACACACAACACAAGCACACCAAACAAACAGCAATCCACACACATACACCAAAAATCTTACACCTAACCCTACACTAAACTATACACACATCACTAACTATCCACTTACCTTAACCCAAACCCTAACTCTAAGGTCTGTCACTATCACACACTCATCTCACCCGGGCCCTAACCCTAACTCACCTACCCCGCCCTAATCCTCACGTCCCCACAATCGCACACTTACCTGACCCGTGCCCTAACCCTAACTCACCTAACCCACCCTAACCCTCATGCCCACATAATCGTACACATACCTAACCTGCACCCTAACCCTAACTAACCTAATCTGCACTCAATCGCACACTTACCTGAACCTGACCCGTAACTTTCCACCACAGCACTGAAAATACCGATGCAACTGAAATGAACAACCAAATTCTTTCCCTAGGAAAAAAAAATGGTTTTCTGTTGCTTCGATATTTTCAGCTTTCGCTGAATAGGGGTCGATATTAGAACATTTGAAGTTTTGAAACTTCGATGTTCTAATATAGACCTTTATTTAGCAAGGGTGCACAGAGGGGCTTGCCCCCCTGCAAAAAATGTAAAAAAATATAATTTCTTTTGTTTTTATTTTGTTTTGTCTTGCAACTTCAAAGCTTCAAAACTTCAGTATGATGGTCTCGATCATTTGCAGTTTGAAGTTTTGAAACTTCGAGCTTGTGAAGTAAATCCATATACAGATATATATATATATATATATATATATATATATATATATATATATATATATATATATATATATACATACATACATGTACATATACATACATATACATATACATATACATACACATACATATACATATACATACATATACATACATATACATATACATACATATACATATATATATATATATATATATACATATACATATATATATATATATATATATATATATATATATATATATATACACATACATACATATATATATATATATATATATATATATATATATATACTGAATAATGTAAATACAGGAAATATAAAAAAGTATCAGAACCATAAAGTCATTGCGGCATAAAAAAAAAAAAAAAACTTTAAACCTCTGTATTCAGAATGGAAAGTGTGTGTGATGGGGCATTATTCATATAGACACAATATCTTTTTTTCATGATTAGTGATATGAATTCAGCAGTTAGGCCATTTTGTTGAACCCATGTTTGCTTTAATATCTGTTTAGAGATATAGAGTTCTGGTCAATGCCATTTCTTGCATATTTGAGTAAAAAGATCTTATATGGTTATGACCCAGTATCATAGTACAACAAATTTTTATAACTGTTATTTTATTGTTTATTAATAAGGTTTTTATCAGATGTATTAGTCAGACAGGCAAGAGTTTTCATCTTGTTTTATTGTATTCTACTCTTCGCTTGATTGTTTTCTATGAATGCTATAACTTAATTTTCAATGATCTATTAGTTTATATACTTGATTAGGATTGACTGATATAAGCACAAGCTATCAATCGATTGCATTTCTGTTTTTTACTGTCTCTTGGATATTTCATTTTGTGTTACGACCAATGGAGATATATATTTTATGTAGGTAAGAAATGTCTCTGATTGGATACCATATACAGGAGTGACCAATATTTTGAGAGCATATACTTTGTTATATTTGCATATGATATTTGTTTGGTTATATGTCATTTTTTTATTGCTATGAGGTGATTCATTCATTGGGATCTGAAGAAGGGTCTGTTACCTGAAAGGTCTTATCCTTTTATTTACGTAGTAAACATTTTTTTTTATGCCACAGTGATTTTATGCTTGTAGCTGTTGTGGTTCTGAAATTTTATTATATTTTTTATATCTATATATATATATGTGTGTGTGTGTGTATGTGTGTGTGTGTGTGTGTGTGTGTGTGTTTTGTTTAGAAGACCTGAACTGAAAACACTTGTCCCCCCTCAGGTCACTTAACTGGCTTGTATTCACTTTTTAAAAAACTTCTACAAGATGTGGTATCCTTCTTTTGAGAGAGGATTAGAAAAATTCTCTTATATCTAAGTGCCAGGGTGATGTCTTCTGGCCTTAACCTTGGTACTCGTTTACATTTCTCATGTTACTCTCTAGCTCACGGGATGATTACCAGACACAGCTCTGTGGATTACTCGCATTTTGAAGACTTGCAAAAGGGGGCAAAACAAAGAGACATATTGGTGAAGTAAGAAATGTGGGAGAAGTTCAAGTTCAGATATAATCAAGTGCTTGTAACTAAGCACTGTGCAATAAGTAAAAGTCAGATAAAGTATAAGTCAGTAGTGTGACATATATCTGAAGCAGACACATTTGCAACAAAAATATGTATTAGAATATAAGTGGAAAACATATGATTTAAATGACTTGTTAAAACTGCATAACAAGTAAGAAGGTAGTGAAAGACAGTATTAGAGGACCTACTGAGGATTAAGTGGCAGCTATTATGCGGAAGGGAATATAGTACACCATTAATAAGATACTTTGAGAATAGAACCACTGACTGAGCAGATATAAGAAAAAGAGAGAAACACAAGCATAGTGAGAAGACAGGAGCAAGTACAAGGCATAATAGCTTTTGAGTTTTTCTTGTAACTTATGTTGCTATTATGATTATTTTTTGGCTATTTGACGCTGCATTTGCAAATATGTCTTGAAGATAAATTAGTTCAGAGTGCCTGCCTATGGATAGTTCTGCTACATATTTGCTGGAAAAATAAAGAAAGTTTGTGCCATAGCCTACCTACACCCAATTAGAAAGATTCTTTAGAATAAAGTACAGTTGTGTAAGTTGAACTCACCATAACAGTTGGTGTTAGTAAAAGTTACAAGAAAAAACTAGCCAAGCTAGTGTTTTCACTGTGTGATACCTTAAACCTCCTAGAATAGAGGCCCATGCAATATAAGCAAATGACCCATTAAGGACATCAAGTGTTTTAGCTATATGGCTTCTGAATGTTCATGACTTTCTGCTTTTTCCTTTTTAAGTCTTTATGGCCAGATTCAGGCCAATAAAGCCAAATGCCATTAGTTGTGGACATGCACGTTTCAGCCTTCTGATGGCCTTATCAGCACAGCATAAGCAGACTGTTTAGCTATACTCTAGAAACACAGGGTCTATACACCCAGGTAATGTCCATAACCATTAAGGTGTCTGCAAAATATCCCAATTAATGAACAAAACCAGAAAGTAAAAAAGTTACACTGACAAACCAATTAGTAAAAAACACATGAAAAACCAAGCCAATCTAGAGTTTTCACTGTGTGATACCTTAAACCTCTTGAAGATATTCTGCTTATGCTGATAGATAACAGCTACAAAACTTTAAAATGTGACAAACAAATCTGCACATTATCAAAATCAATGAAAATCAAACTTAATCTTACTGAATGTACCCTGTGTTTTTGTGCTCCATATGTCTTATGACATTTCAGTTGGGTAACATTATACACTGACAACATTGAAATGTAACTCTAAATAATGATAATTCACATTTAACACATTTAATTAACTACACTGCTGTGTACATTTTTTATTATTTTAAATTAAAATGGTTGAATAAAACTTCATTTTATTTACAATTATCTGCACATATAGTTGATTAAAATTATAATTACACTGTCAAAGAACACAAATACAAGATAGTATGTCTAGAATTCAGAAAGGCTTAGCATAATGGGGAAGCCTTAGCCTGGAAATTTTCTCCAGAGAGCTAAGCTTTTCAGATTTAGAGGCCGCTCTACTGCTGAGGTTTTCTCTTCATGGGGTGGGGGGGTGGGGGGGGATTTCAGCATGGATGGCAGTCTGTTGTGCAGAGTTACATTCTAATGTGGCAGTCTGGGGGTAGTGGCTGATGCTAATTAGCCATGTGGACTCCCCCAGAAATCTTTGCAGCCCCTGATTTACTAGGCCGAGTGATTCAGAGAATCACGCAGCTGAGTAAAACATTTACTTTTGCAGGAAAAAATAACCACCACAAAAATCTTTGCAGCCCCTGATTTACTAGGCTGAGTGATTCAGAGAATCACACAGCTGAGTAAAAAATGTATTTTTGCAGGATAAAATAACCACCATAAATACACATGGAGATCACCCATTCGCTCATATGGGAGTGCTTGAAGTGAAGACATGGGGTGTGAAGGTGTGTGTGTGTGTGTGTGTGTGTGTGTGTGTGTGTGTGTGTGTGTGTGTGTGTGTGTGTGTTTGTAGGGGATTGTCTTTGCCAATGTGAAGCATGGCCTGCTATTGAGAACTCTAATATGGTCAGGTCTGACTGCAGTAGTGAGTGATTCAGAGACATGCTAATGAACCAATAATGAGGTCTTTCTCATTGCTGCATACGTGTCTCTGAATCTCATTTTCTCACTTTCACATTAATGAACCAGCTCATGTTGGGCAATTAACATGATCACTGAGAATTTTTCTGAATTGTAGGGTGTGTCTAAACACATACATCACACAGCTAGTGACTTTCAGCATTACTATAAATACTGAATTACTAATAAAAAGAAAGTAAATATAAATATTGCTCATGCAATCCTTGATATGGGGGATGAGCCTCCCAAAAATACTATATATATATATATATATATATATATATATATATATATATATATATATATACTAATTCTGGTGTTCAAGTTCTCAGAGGAAGAGTGGGAGGAGGTCAGAGAGAGACGAGAGAGAGGAAACAGAGAAAATACTTCTATCTGATGTCAATCTTCACTCTGTCCTTGACTGTGGGTTTGGTTCCAAACCTCGGAACCAACTCAGCCATTATTCCAGCTCATGCCTTCCAAAAACTCTTGAGCTAAGCTTTACCCATAATACTCCTCACAAGATTACTTCCAATCTCATTTGCTGCTTCATAGTGCCAAACACATTCTTTCCTTTAACTCTTGAGCGACAGCAATAACTTTAAAAACTGTAAGTTTAACTCTTTTTGTTTATTAATAATTTCACTTTCTTTACTATTTCTTCTACCTGCTCCTCTTGTTGATAGTTATTGGTGTGTGTGGCCATCGCTTTCATTTATCTACCATTTTTGGTAATCTTTCACATACCATTGTTGGTACTTCTCCCTCCTTATCTTAAGGTATTCCATTGTTGGTACTCCCTTTCTGATTTAAATTATTGCTTTCTTTTAAAAAAAAAAAAAAATTCTCTTTATTTTTTCCCTAGTTCTAAGTGCGTGTGTGTGTGTGTGTGTGTGTGTGTGTGTGTGTGTGTGTGTGTGTGTGTGTGTGTGTGTGTGTGTGTGTGTGTGTGAGACTGGTCCATTTTTGTAGTAATGGCTGCCTAATTCTGACAGACATACTCTATGTGTTGTCTTGTTTAGGAGTTGTTCATTTACAGGAAGACTGTGCAATATCCCACAGTTTTAGCCATAAAGTTTTAATTGACAGAAGAAATAAACTTATTCTGAAAGGTCTTCTCAAATCCTGAAAGGTCTTCTCAAATCAGACTTCAATGAGGTCTTACCTGTGTCCAAAACAGAGAGAAGTTCACCTGCTTCTTCTACTTCATCATCATCTACTAAATCAAAGAAAGAAGTCAGTCAGTTCTGGCATGCTTATCAGAACCACCTACTAAATTGGCTAAGACCCCCACAGTTCCTAGATTCCTCTCAGAACTGATGGCTCAACCAACTCAATCTTTGGTACTCTCGATATCCGTTTTGGAACCAACTACTTCGGCGGCGAAGCCTTTGATACCTGCATCAAGCACTTTGGCTCCAATGTCAGTAACAGAATCACCAATGGAATTTTCATTCAAAACTTTGCCACAAACTAGATATTTGCCTTCAGTGGATCCCTTTGTGGACCACCCTCCCAGTCCTTTCTTGGAGAGATATCCACCTAGATCTCCATCAGTATCTTCAGTCCGATCCACCAAGAGTCTAACTGAATCTGATATTATGAGGCTGGTGGATCAGCTTCTTATGGCAAGGGGATTTCCCCCTTCCATGGTTCCAAGTATTGTTAGCTCAGGAATCTTACCTTCTTCCACACCTATACCTATTCCTCCTTTGACTCCACCTGAGATATAGGAGCCCCTGGTACTGACCATCCCAGCTTCAACTGTTTCAGTGCCAGTTGGAGCTCCTTCTGTACCACTAATAGCAATCCTGAGCTCCTCTGGTTTGTCAGAAGTGCAGACCAGCCAGGGTCAGCTGATTCTGAGGGGCAGGATTCGACTTTCAGAGCCCTCATTGCCTCATGGTGCTTCAGTATATGAAAGTTGAACCCTAGCTTCGGCTTTGGAGGTGGTCTCCTTGGTGCAGGGTGGGACCTTGATTCCAAAGGAGTCTATTTCAGTTCTGGGCTCCCATCCCTCTAAGGGGGCCCTGCCTTCCAAGCCATGGAGAGGGTCTTGTCCATTGTGGGCAAACAGTAAATGCCTTCCCTGTCGAGTCAAACATTTTGTCTATCCCCTTGGCTGGAGCTTCCACCAGTCTCATCCCTGGGACAGAGGTCTCAGGATCAAACCACATCAGTTATGTCATCTTTGGATACCTCTCTGGAGCACCCCACTGAAGAGGTACCTTCAAAGAAAAAGTGCAAGAGGAAGCACTTGAATTATCTGGAGGAGTCCATCACTGAAGATACCAATTTTGATGAAGTGGAAGGTTCCCCTAAGTCACCCCCTGAAGATGTTTCCTTCAGGGATATCCTATAAATCTTGAAACAGAGGGGTACTAGACTACCCTCCAACCTTCTTCAGAGGAATTGGTATACCTAGAGGCTTTTTATGCCCAGCCCTCTACCTCTTGGATCTCTCCCCGCTAATGATCTTATTAAGTTGACTGATCAGCGGGCCTGGGAGATGCCTGACTCTATCAAGCCGATCAATAGACCTGACTGTATTCTCACTGCCCCAAAAGATGAGCAACATTGGGCAAAAGGTATCCCTGTAGATGCCATGGTGGTAGTGGCAGCCACCAAGAAGGAACTTGCTGATGAAAGTCCTAATATCCATCCTCCTAACAAGGAGTCTAGGACTATGGATAGATTTGGGAAGTGTGTATATGCTTCATCGACCTTCACTCTCAGTTCCTTGAACTATATGGCACATTTTGCCAGGCTTCAGAGAGATCTGATTAAAGAGCTTTCAGTTACTCTTTCAGGAGCAGCAGCTGAAGGGGTTTGAGTCAAAGTTGCTTCTCAGCTTGCCACCCTTCTATCTATTTCCAATTCATCCATGAGACTAATTGCTCATGCTGCCGATGATGGGACGGGATGACTGGAGCAGTGGGTTCAGGCATAGCCATCAGGAGACATGCCTGGATGCACTTATGTGAGTTTGTGGAGCCATTTAAGTCTTCTTTCATCAATGCTCCATTTGACAGATTATCCCTGTTTGGACCCAAGTTAAAGAGACTCTCACCAGATGTGCAAAAGATGGGAAGAACCTTTCTGCCATGGGCGTATGCTTCTCCACTCCTCAACAGCCCTATTCCAGGAACCAGAGAAGTGCTAGGCTATGGTTTGAAAAGACCCAAGGACCTTTCCAGGATTCACGTGGCAATGACTTCTCCCAGTGGAGAGGGAGAAGTAATAATGGAAGACGCCATCCAAGAGTCAGAAGTGGCCTGCAGAATCAGGGTTCCAGGCACTCTTTTCCCAGTAACTCTTATAAGCACTCCTGAAAGGAGGCCTGATTGCCTTCCTCTGGAGGCAGTCAGAGGATGATTGTCCATGAACCAATCTACCTGGCTAGGAGTAATGAGGGACAAATGGGTGCAGAAGATCATTACTAGAGGTTACAAAATTCCCCTGATGGAAGACCCAAGAATCCAAGAAGAATCCTAGATGTTCCACCCAGTCACAGGAAGGCAGCAGTTTTAGAAATTCAAAAACTGCTCAACAAAAGAGTCATCCAGGCAGTCCCATCAGACCAGAGAGGATCTGGAATTTACTCAAGATTCCTTTTAGTCCCAAAGTGAACAGTGGACTGGAGACTTGTATCTCAGTCAGTTGAACAAATCAGTTCAACAAACCAAATTCTGGATGGTCTCGGTTTAGTCTATACTTCCATTATTGGAAAACGATGATTGGATGTGCTCAATACCCTGGCAAAATGGTTTAAGGACTGTATCACCTTTATTTACAACAAAAAGGGTCTTCCCCCATCAGGGCCTGTAAAGGTACATTCAACAAGAGCTATAGCAGCCTCTGCAGTTTTTCATGCCAGAACTTCCGTAGATGATATTTGTGCAGCAGCAACATAGGCATCTCCTCATACTTTTATTACTCGTTACAAACTGGACCAGGTCTCTAGGGCGATGGTGCTCAAAAAATATTCTTCCGTGAGACCTCCCAAGGTTCAGGTAGCTAGGGAATCTGTCCCACAGTCAAGGATAGAGTGAAGATTGACAACATCAGATAAAGAAGTTATGTCGTACCATAATGTTCCATCTGTGTTGTTGAGCTTCACTTATCCTTGACATTCCTGCCCTCCCCCGTCCTCTAGACCTCTTTGTAGATTGGACCTCTCCAAAGATTGGTTTCTTTATAGTTACGCAGATATGGCCTCTAATCTATTATTCCATGTCTGTCACTATTGGTTGCAAACTTGATCTGAGTTAATCTTGTGAGGAGCATTATGGATAGAGCTTAGCTCGAGAGTTTTTGGAAGGCACAATCTGGAATAATGGCTGAGTTAGTTCTGAGGTTCAGACCCAAACCCACAGTCAAGGATAAGTGAAGATCGACAACACAGATGGAACGTTATGGTAAGACATAACTTCTTTTTTTTCAGTAAAACCAAGCATTACCTTTCTACAGATATTTTCCTGACTGAATGCTTTGAATGCTCTGTGGCATAAGTGGTCAAGCAGACAAGTATTTGAAAAATGGCGGTTTGTTTTGTTGGATTTGCAGTACAGTTGGGAGGGGTAATGTGCCCTTTCCCTGATATTGCACAGTCTCAATGTTGATATATGTAAGGTTGTGACAGTGTGGCAGGTATGTGTTTGGAGGTATGGGGCTGTGCTCTCTTCTAAAAATATTTTTGTGGGGCGTGGATTTTAGTGTATGTGCTGAGAAACAGAGCAAGGTTCAATCATAGTTTTGATGAAGTAGTTTTAGATCATTTTCATTTTGATTATGTAATATACACTCAAAACACATCCATGCACATGCACAGATATATATTTGTGTGTGTGTGTCTGTATATTTATATATATATATATATATATATATATATATATATATAAATAAAATCACACACACACACATAACTTTTTAGTAACCTCCTAACATATCTCTCCTAACAAACATACCCCCATTAAGATACACGTTACCAGAGGATGCAATTGGGTTGGGTTGCATGGCAAGGTTTATAAAGGCTCTGGTGGTCATTAGCCTAGTATATACCTATGAATCCATGTCTGGGAGCCATACAGTTGGAATTTGTACCAGTAAATGATAGGGCTGCCTTGTTTTGGTTATAAGTTACAGAAATGAAAACTCTATTGGTTGTATATATGTATCCAGCAGATACGCAGAACATTCAGCTTTGTTGGAGACCATGGATATTAATGCTTCATAAGGTACCACCTACTGACTCTGTAGTTTTGCTCGGAAACTTCAACCTTTACATATGGAATGATGGAAATCCCTGAGAATGGGAGTGAATAGGAGAAACAGTTTGTCTGATATGAGCTTCAGTAGTAAATTGTTTTGGACTTCTGTGCTAATCATGGACTGACCATAATGAATACCCCATTCAAACCTTCAATTTATTATATTTCAGAAACATATTTCTCCTGCAATTCCCAGTACTAACGCCTGTTCCCATACTTGCACATTTAACATCGTACCAACATGCATTACCCTTACTGTTCCAACAAAACTCTTATACTGTGTCCTCCAAGCACAATACTTCAGAACCTCATCTCCCAATCATACCCTATCTATTATCAGAACTCATATATCCACTGTTCAAGTGCAATTATCCAAAGTGGCATCCATTTACTCATAAAATAGGTTATTAAACATAAAATAAAGCAAAAATGCCTCTAACCATACCATCATACTGCTATAACAATAACACATTGCTGTGACATCCACCATCCAAGTCCAACTCAGCATATTCAGGCACCAGACAGCATAGCCCCATCAGCTCCTTTACTGCCACCACCTCACCAAGATTCCCAACCTGGTCTTCATATCTAAAAAACACAACAGGTTCATGAACACTTGTTTAATCCAGCAGAAAAAAATAATAAAACATTAATAAAACCAGAAAGATAAGCACTTTCATCTCAGAACACCTCTTAGACGTCTTCAGATAATACTTTGTTAAAACAACCTGCATTTAAAATCTTAAACCATCATCACATGACTTACAGTCCATTCCATTCTTAAAGTGCCAATTTCAAATTTTAAAATTCCCTGAATACACAGGAATAGCAGCAATCCCCATGAAAACAAAGTCTTAAAATACAAATTTAATTAAAATTCACCTGACAAAAATATTAGGAAAATGTATTCATACATAATTTCTCAACTATCTAACAGATATGTTCTGTCTTTAACCCAACAAAGCTTTCATCCTCATCACAGCACAACTACTGCTTTCTGAATTTTGTTAATACTGTCAGCACCTCCAGAAATGCCAGAAGCCTAGTCTCCACCATCATCCTAGACTTATCAAAAGCTTTTGATCCCTTTTCCCACCAGAAAATCTTGCATAAACTCTCATCCTTAGGGCTTACCAGCTATAACTCTCAACCTCTTAGCTGAAGAAATCTGGACAAAGTCAAAAAGAATGGGGGCAGAAGCCTCAAATCAGGGACAGATTTTAAATGTTGTTCTTACAATATTAGAAAGTTGATAGGTTTTGTATACGCATGCTTTTTCTGAAGAATATGCAGAATGAAACTCAAATGTCTGAGATTATTTAGTGACTTCAATCCTCAATGAGTTGGCAAAAAAACACATTTTAGAAGGAACAAGCCAGAAATATGAGGTGAAAATGTGGATAATGTGCAAAAATCTGGACAATTGAGAGGGATGTCACAAACTCTTCACTGCGATGGTTAAATGGCTACCTCTTAAACAGAGCATAAGCAGCAAAATGGAAAAATGATTTCTCCACCTTCTTGCCTGTAACTATTGGTGTAACACAAAGATCTATCCTGGGCCCCATACTTTTCAACATATAATGATCTATAAACCATTAAAACAATGCTGAGTTCAGTATGATGATGACTCGACCCTAATCTACTCTGTCAAATCTCACTCTGAACTCCAAGACTTTACACAACGGTATAAGTTATGTGGGGTGGTATGTTAGTTAGGAAACTTTTACTGTCAACCTCTGTCTATAATCGACATGGAGGCCATCCTGGGGATGAATTTATGATTACTCATCCAATGTTAGTCAGGGAATGTTTACTGTTAGCCTCTGTCTATAGCAGACATGGTGGCCAGCCCAGGGATGACTGCGATTTTCTCATCCAACGGTTAAGGTTATGTTTGAAGAGGGTTAGGGATGGACTCTGCTTCATGTGGATGGGGAGCCTATTCCAGAGCATGGGGATCCTTTGAGTCACATATCTGTCTTGCCAGCATGTTCTATTTATGTTGCAAGCAAAGTTTCAATCCCTGGATCTAGTGTTTCTGGTGCTGCTTGTTTTACAGATGCGCAAAAGCTTCATCAGAGCTGGATTTATGGACATTTTATGTGTCATGCACGGATTGCCTCTCAACAACCTGTAGGAGACTGAGTATAGAGACAGGTCTCTAAGGCAATCTGAATAAGACAGTGTGTTAATATGTTTAATTATCTCCATGAGGAACATCAAAGGCGTTTCAACTGTTGCATATGCCTAGTCAGGTAAATGCCAAAGGGGGCATTGTACTAAAAGATGGGTCTTATAATAGATGACTTCCTTGGTACCACTCAAATGTCCAGATTTTTTCAGAATATCCAAATATTTGCCTCATATATTTGGTCTGCTGATCATAACATTTGTGGTTTTCTGGCAAATCATTGAGGATTGACGTCACTAAATAATGACATGCATTTAGGTTTTGTACTTCATATCCCTCAGAAAAATGCATGATAACACAATTCTTGTTAATCTAGCAACTTTTTTTTTAAGTTTATAAGTGCAATATTTAAATTCTGTCCCTATTCATGGGTTTTTGTACCCCCCCTCCATTATGTTAGGCTTTGTCCAGATTTCTTGTGATACAAAGTTGTGAGGTATGCTTACAAAGACTTGTGAATATCTTTACACCTGCCAGGGACCTTTCCTTGGAGGCAACTCCAGAGTAGTAAAAAAACAATGAGTGAGAAATTTGAATCCAGAACCAATGCTTCGCGTAGAGATAAGACAAAGTATATCTAGTTGGTACCTTTTGATCTCCCACACAAACTTTGTTTCCATATTCCAAGGGCAGGCTCCTACTGCTAGGCTCTTGCCTTGCCAAATCTTGCCCACTCTTGCCAGTCATTCAGTCAGCATCACACCTGATTCTCACCCATCACCTTGTGTTTGGTGAATCCTTTCCTGGCTATATGGATTGCTTGGCCACCTAGCAATCACTTGCTAGATCTGGCTCTAGGGGTGGGTGGGTATTTTAGAGTAGGAGGATGAAAGGCATTACTTAATGATCACAGATGACACTAAAGTGCTGGGTTCAATCAAACTGGGCAGCACTGAGACTACACCTTTTGAAGATGTCCTGTCTTGGACTTGTAGTCATATAAATACAAGGATTGACTGCTAGTTTTTGGGACTATGTAGAAAGAGACATAATTGCGTTGCAGATTTGTTTGTTATCCTGAAAGTTAGTGACAGATATGGCACAGTTTAACTTTTTCTAAAATTAGTCGGGGTGTTCATCTGTATGTTCAAAATCTTCATTTTAGATTTCTTGTTCAAGAATACAGCAAAATAATTTTATTTATTTCAAGTAAAGAGTTTACTATTCAGTTTTAAATGCTTGTAGCTGGTGATTTATTTGTTATGAATCTAAGAGTTTATGCACTGAATGGTACTTGGTATCTAGCAGTGACTCTTCAGAGCTAAATGCTAACCAATAAATATTTAAAGGATGGCTTACTTTAAAGTTAAACAGTAATTTGCATTCTTGTTTTTTAGGGAATTGTGACTAGTGGCAGTGTTACCATGAGCTGGGGGAGAGGGTGGTTGGTGCAAGATACTTACCAGTTACCCCTCTGTTTGGAAAATAGTGTGTGTGTGTGTGTGTGTGTGTGTGTGTGTGTGTGTGTGTGTGTGTGTGTGTGTGTGTGTGTGTGTGAGCACATGCAAAAGAATTCTGTACAAGTCTCAATGTTGGTAAGATTCCACTGGAAAGCACCAAGCTGAATTTAAGGTAGGCACAATTCTGGGGAGTACAGTGTAAAGCTTATATGGGTGTAGCAGGCATTAGCAATTACATGAGGCAGCAGTCTGCATTTACTATATGCCCTTAAGGCCATTCACTCCTTGCATATGAATTGGCATGAAGTGATGTTTATCAAGAGACCATACCCTTGCTCATCAGTTATAATTTGGTGCCAGAGGTACAGATTTAAAGTCTGCACTCCACAGTTATATTGACAGTTTAGTCACATACAATTATCTATTTTATTTATTTATGTGACATTTGTTTACTGGGAAAGTCTGACTGGGCCAGAAAGTGTCTATTTTCAGTGGAGGCCCAGGAAGGAAAGCTCCACAATCACAATATTTCAAAAATCAAGTGCAGATATTTTAAATCACAAAGTATTATGTTACACTACAAATCATAAGGGAGAAAAAAATGTAATGACAATAAAACATTGAACATATGTTTTATAGTAAAGTGCAATGGAAAAACAACATGAGTTGGAGAAAATATGTAAGGAAAAACTAACTAATTTCAGTTTATGTGTGCCGTCTTGCTTCATAATATAGCATTGTGGATATATTAGTGTTAATATGCAAACAGAGACAATATGCAGAAGTACCAGTGAAACTTCATCTAGAATTGCACCACTGCAAAATTTACGAATATAATATGTTTACTTGTATACAGTGTCAATATTTTCAACTGTAGGGTAATCAGAGGTGGTGGAACAGCATTGCACACATAATTCAAATAGCAATCATAGAACAGTGCAGACACCCTAAAACAAAGGACAGGGAAATATATTTTTTAAATTATAATGGCAAATGTATATACATAAATAGAAGTATATGTACCACATACATTTACACAGTAGGAATACATATCACATTTCACCCTCCAAATTCAGCTTAGTTTTGGATATGCATGGGTACACTCTATTAAACTATGGGCTACAAAATGCTTGGGTGAGTATATTCATCACAGGACTCAAGATAATTTTTGTTGGCTAGTTTGCTAGCCTCAGAATATGAAGGAGTCTAGAATTTAATGAACTTGCTCTTGTGGAGTTGAAATAATTAAATACAGACCAATAAATATACAGGATTGATAGAAAATGTTAAATTAGGAACAGTGAGGAAACTGTAATCTCAGTAATAAGGAACAGAACTGTACCTAAATGGTTGCAGGAAAGATTGGTCCAAAAGCATGGCAAATTCTGGAAAGGAATATATTCTCTCTTTATTTCACTGGTGTTCCATGACTTTCAGTAGTCCGTTTATAATTTCACAGTGTTACTTTGTCATGCCTGAAGGTGTATTTTTGAGTACTTTTCTTTATCTCTAAGATATTTCACTTGCCTTGCTGCTCTTACCAGACTATCTTACTGGTCGACCTGCCTTGACTTCTCTGTGTTTATTTCTCCTTGTCCATAATCTCTGATTACTTGAGAGAAACTGCTATTTTAATTTAATGTATAACACAGTTGTTTAATCCAAATACTTAGTGCTTTCGTCTGAGTAGTAAACAGACTTCTTCAGAGTATACAGCCATATTTAAACACAGATTTATATAAGCCCATTAATTGAACATGTGACTACCACACAGCCTTACATTTAAAGTTCAAGGATAATTTTGTATAATTCAGGAACTTTTAAACAATAGAAAAAATTAAAATATGTACAGAAATATACAAGAACTTTTTATCAATAGTAAAAAAATATACACATTCCTAAAACAGCTGCCATATTAAACTTGGTAAGATTTAAGTTTCAAGGCACTGCCAATGGAAATATGCTGATTGAGTCTAGGGAGGAGCTAGCATTTAACCTAAGTTGCCATAGCAACTCTCGCTGCTCTAGTGTATCCTCCCAAGGATCTCTTCTAGGATCTTTTAAAACACAGTCTAAACCAAAAAATAAGAAATAATGAGATGGGTACTCAATAACATGCTTAGCCAAAGAGTTAGATACTTTTTTTCTTTCTTATTTCAAGGGAATGCTGATATATTCTATCCTTTAACTTTCTCTGAGTTTTTCCTACATAGAAGCTTGTACATTTTTGGCAGCAAGCCAAATAAATCACCCCTACAGAGTTACAATTACAAGCAAAAATGGCCTTATAAGTTGCACCATTAACTTGCATACATTCAGCTGTTAAAATTTGCCTACACTGACAGTGCAGGAACCACACCGCCTAGTACCTGTTTTTTTGTTTGAATACATAAGCTGGTGACCAACCCTGGTCTCCAAAATGTTCTTCACAGTTCTCCTTTTTTTATAGACAAATGTGGGTCTATCCCCTATTTTATCAGTAAGCCCTTTAAACAGAGAAAAAGTCTTGTTTTTAATAAGAATGTTCCTAATTTCACTGTCTTCTGCATAATAGTTGATAAAAAAACAGTACAATAATCTTTTTTGAGGGGCTTTTCAGTTCTACTCATATCTCCAACTGAAGCAAAATTAGATTTAATAAGGGATACAATAAAACCACTTTCCCTTTTTGCCTTAACTTCTACTTTGGTTTTATTAATAATATGTGGGGGATACACTCTAGCACTAAACATCATAGCTTGGACTTCACTTTCTTTTTCAGATAAGGTGTCATCTGAAACCATCCTAGCAAACGGATATATTGGCCCTTAATAATTCCCCTTTTTTGAAAAGGGGGGTGGTTGCTTTGATAGTGCAATAAACTGTTACAATAGGTGGGTTTTCTATAGATAGTACTGTGAATAGACTGGGTAACTTCATCTTTAATTAAAGTAATGTCCAAATAATTAATCGACTTTAGATTAAAGTTGTAGGCAAATTTTAAAAAGGATGTGGTAGAATTCAGAACATCTATAAAGAGGGGGATATCAGTGGTATCCCCAACCCATCCAATAAAAATATTGTCTAGGTAACGGGTGTAATAGATGATCAGATCTGATGAAGGAACTTCAGTTGTAAAAGTGCTCATCTATTTTATTCATTTGTTTTATACTTTATTACAGTTTCTTTGGCTTTGACATCCCTCCACTTGTGCTGACTAATTTTTTGTTATTATTGACTTGCTTTAATATAGTCAGCCTGCTCCCTGTCCTAGTGTTTTCTTTATTTCTTTGCTTGCAATATTTTATAACAAACAGAATAATTAAAATATTAAACTTTAAAAATAAAGTAATTTAAAGTAATCTTGGTTATAGGCTTCCATCTGTCTTG
Organism: Protopterus annectens; assembly: GCF_019279795.1. Classification (NCBI taxonomy): domain Eukaryota; kingdom Metazoa; phylum Chordata; order Ceratodontiformes; family Protopteridae; genus Protopterus; species Protopterus annectens. The sequence goes on from NC_056727.1 coordinate 1,250,997,882, forward strand.
GAAAGACGAGGGACCTTATAGTCATGTGACACCAGCTTTCCATTTTACACAGCTGTAACCAACACTAGTTTTCAGTTTGAGATCTGGCAAAATTAACTTCAAATCTCTTGAAAAATGCCTTGAATTGTTAAGTGATTTAGAATATTAATAATCACACTGTGAATAAATTGGTACCAACAATAAATAAACGAGTGATAGTTTAGCAGATTTTAGTGCAACTTTAAAAATAACCGTAAAATCATTTACATTCAAAATATGATTTTCAACAGAAATATTCATTAGATTTAGCTAATATGTAGATAATATTTTAAAAAAACTCATATAAATGATTAACTAAACTGAATTGAAACAAGATTAAATTCCTAATTTAATATACACACAATTCCCCTCTCCTGTTTTTTAAGGGAGCAAAGACACAAATAATTAGTTCATATAGATTTTTTCTGGTAATTCCCATCAATTGTTTTGAAGATCATTAAGAAAATGAGAGATTTTGTATAGCATGAGGGTAATGTTTTACAGAAAAAAAATATTCTCTTTAAAGATGAGAGAAATTAGGAATGTACCAAATGCCCTGACTGTATAATGAAGCAGTGCACTTTAAGTTGGTATATTTGATTACAATGAAGATATTCGAATCTAATTCAAAAAATCTAGCATCTTAGATTAGTTTTAATGTTGATCAGTTTGACAGGCTGGCAGTATAGTCCTATGTTGATTGAAAACAAATCTTCATATGTTATGAATCAGGGGGTGGGTACATTTCAAAACAAAACAAGTCCTGCTTTGCAACAATGGTTACATTTAGTATTATCTATTGGTTATAGTATTACAGTTTTGCAAGAATAAGTGGCTTTGAAGAGATGAATGAAACAGAGCTTTTTTGGGAGCAAGTATTGTTTGATGGTTATTGAGCAACACATGCCCAGTACAGCAGACATATGGTTTATGTAGTACATTACAAGTGGAATATGGAAGGCTAGTGTTTACAGCTAGGTAAATGGGAATTACCAAATTGAACTGCCCAACCTCCTAACCTACAATCAGCTCTGCCTCTGTCATTCTAGCTATTACCTCCCCAATAAGTGTCCTGCCCTCAAAAACCTAGTACAACATCACTCAGCCAAAAGGCCTCTGAGATCATCAAGCAAACTACTAGAAGTCACCAACAGCTACAATAGCTTTGGAGATACACTATATAGTAGTTCAGTGGCTAAAAAATGGAACTCTCTCCACTCTAGCATACAAAACCATCGTCCAAAGCCTCCTTTAAAAACCTCATGAGGCAACATCTCAAGCAAAGTTGGCAGTGCCATGAGTGCTCCCCAGGCTAGTGAAAGCAGATAAGATACACATACTATACCTAGAGTACTTGATAATAGGTTTCACACTTACTCACAAACACTGGCTGATGTAGACTGCATGTACTGTACCTGTGTACTATATATGTATTCTACCTATGTTCCAAATTTCAGCTGTACACCACAAATCTATTAATTACCTTTATTTTTAAATGAATATTTTCTTGTTTGTTCTCTCCGCTGTAACTGTTGATGTGCTGCATGCCACTGTAAAAACATGTCTATTGCAATTTGTGTGTATACTGATCATGTCTAAATAACTAAATATATCTGTAATTTTTCTAAGTGGAGCTTTTCTCCCTGGGCCTCTGCTGAAAAGGGGCCTTTTCGGCTCAGTCAGGCACCCCCAGTTAACAAATGTAAAATAAATAAAAAAAATAAATAATAATAATTGGTAAGCACTACATCCCCTAAACTAGCGATGATAATAATGGAAGCCAGGGAGAGGACATGACGGTAACAGGTCTGGTTAGTTGGACGCAAAAGGTCTTATGGGCTACTGCCTTTTTCAAATGCAGGAAAAAATTAAACAGGATTAAAAAGTAATGTTATGTATAAAGACAGCTGATATCACTTAGTATTTTATGTGACAAATGCTACAGTATGCCACACATTCTAAGAGATTTAAAATAATTACTTGGATGTCTCTGCACAAATATTTATTTATTCCACAGAGACTGAGAAAGATGTTCCCAAAAATGGACTCAGTGTATTGAGAATATGATATAGGTGTTTAGGCAGTTGGTAACATATTTTTTGGTCTTGTGCATTACTAAGTGCACTCAAGGTGGAACTAACTCAACTGATGAAAGAGGTGCTGAACATAGCTCTATGTCAGTTGATTGAGTTTTCAGAAACTCAAAATTCATATTGGTAAGATGATACTAGTGAATTTCTGAAGACATTACAAAAAAGCACAAAAATCTATCTTTTTTTTTACATTTTTGCATGGGGCAAGCCGCTCTGCAGCCCACTTCCCCTGCAAATTATATATACCATCTTCAAGATTGCACTACACTGAGGAAAACGGTAAATTTACTGATCCTCACTGTACCGCGATGTCTATTCAAAAGCTTTGAGTTTTCAGAAATTCGATTATATTGTCTCAGCAATATGAATTTCGAGTTTCTGAAAACTCAATCAACAAGAATATTGTGTTGTTGAAATGTGATCTTCAAATACATTGTACAGGGAGCAAAGTGCAATTTTACTACAAGGAAATGGAACACTGATCAAGTTCCAACTACAGATTATGGATGAGTAAGTCAAAACAAAAAAACGGCCTAGCTAAGAAGTTATGAAATATATATGCAGCATAATGGTCACCATGAGATATATATAAGGACACTTTATGGTGCCAATAATTATATATAGACCTCATATTATATATGTATATGTATATGTATATGTATATGTGGTTAATAATTACTTTGTAAATCTGTCTCCTCTGTGGGCATTGGATTGAGAAGATATGAAATTATAAAGGTCACACATCTGTGCTGTCAAGCTTTAACTTTTTTATTCGTTTTATTTATAAACAGTTGCTGGTTATTATGATTTATATACATTGTTATTTTGCATGTTTTATTTTTGGAAGATTCAGTTGTTTTTGTGCATCAAAATTAAGTAAGTAGCATCTAATGCTCTTATTGATTATATTCTTTAAGGAAGCTTTTTCTGCTAATTCTCCTGGCACACCAACCAAGTGGCCGGAAACACAGCAAGCCTCCCCCCCTCCTACCCCAGCCAATCGGGTCCTATTTCTGCTCCCTGCCCACCACCCTCCTTCCTCTCATTTTAGTAAAAAGAAAGAAAAAAACATATTTTTTTCTTTTAAAGTGTAGCAAACTGCTTGCTACAGATGTAGTTAGCAGTTGCTACAATTTATACTCTGTATGCTGCACTACGCTGTTCAGAGTTTAGTTAAAAAATACATTAAATAAACCTTTTCTCTTTCAAACTGTAGCAGACTGCTTTGTTACAGTTTATACTCTGCACAGAGTGCTACAGCACTCAGGTTTCCATTAAAATTATTTTTTACTTTTAAACTGTAGCAAACTGCTTGCTACAATTCAGACCACACACTGAGTGCTACAGCACTTAGGTTTGACTACAAATGCAATACCAGCTTTTAAAAGCCAATATGCATTAAAAAGTGATCGGGATCAGCCAGTCACGCCTCTCACACTTTGCACCTGGGGCAGTTGCCCCTTTCTCCCCATTCTAGCTGTGCTACTGCCACCAAGTGGGTCAAGTTACATTTGTAGAGTTGTCATGTATTTTACAGTATGAGGACTAGCATTGGTATGTGTTGTTCCAGAGACCTCATAGGTGAGATTACCTAATTACATGATTTAGAAACATTCAGCTCACATAAGCCTCATTAATGTGTATGAGGCAACTCATTCAAAAAATGCTCTCAATATCATATGGCATCCATGCCTGATTGCTGCTCACATATTTATTCTTGGAGAAGTAGATTAACATTTGATGATATATTCAGGTATTTGTTGACTCTGTGTCTGCCCATAGTATGTTTTGTATCAATAGAGTACAACAGATAAGTCTTAATCAACTGTTACAATCAAAGTACTGTTTACATCACTGACACTGGCACCCATTACAGTGCTATGGGAATGTTCTACCAAGCTCTAGTACACTGCTGCAATTTTTGAAAAAAATCCTTTTTATTGTATTTTTCCACAAATACATCATAAAAGTGAAAGTGCAAAATGATTGCAGACAATACAGCTTGTATTACATAAATGAGTAAAGGTATCCAAACTTTCCAAAGAAAACATTTAAACATTTGCAAGAAACTTTGTGATTAACAATTGAGATGTTTACAACATATCTAGGGGTTACTTAGTGCAGAGTTATGTTGAGAACATTGAGAATTGGGATTGTACATGCAGGAAACCTTTAATTGTCTAGACTGGAAGAAAAAGAAAAAAGAAAACAGAAAAAATCAAGAAGAAAAGAAAAGAAAAACTTGAAAGTTTTCAAAAGCCTAGAAAAAAACATATTTACATTATATACAATATATACAATGCTAGAAGCCATCCTTTTGTCAAATCACAGAAGTGTGTTTTATATATCAGTGATACAACTATTTATGCTCAGTAACATAAAGGTTTTATTTTAAATCAGCCACCTACCTGACATTTAATTTTAAGCATTCTGTATGTTACTCAAAATTGTCTCTAGGAGAGAATTCCAGTTTGTTTGGAAGTATAGCCTTTTTTTAATACTTTTCGTAGCTAGTTTGTGAGAGGTGATATATTTAACTGCCACTACTTTAAAGTTGTTCCATGAGATGTTTTTACTATTGACCCAATTCTTAGATATATAAAATTTAAGTGGTGCACATACTGTAACTAAAATATGTTTGCGCATTCCAATGATTGAACTATGAATAATATGCAGGACCATTGTTTCCAAGAGAGAGTGTTTTTTTGCGTATCCAACTTTCTCTAGTTGCGTTCTTAGAGAACACTAGAGCTTGGAGATTTTCTCACAGCTCCAGAAGATGTGGAGAATATCCACATCTTCCCTAGAGCAGAAGGGGCACAGTGAGCTTTTTTTGTAACCAAATTGTTATCATCAGTTGTGTGTATATATGAGGTTTTTGAAAGGTGCAAGTTTTAAGGTATTATTAATGGCTTCTTGTTTTTGAATTATTGAGATATTATTATTTACGTTTTCCCAGTATTTTGAGTATAGTAACGCAGATTTGTGTTTTAACTCGTTTATTAATTTATCTGAATTTGATAACATTTTTTCTTTAGCTGTTAGAGCTTTGATTATGTTTTGAGTATTTTCTATACTTTGTATTTCCATTTTGTGGTTTGAATATTTTAGGTTTATTATTGATATCCTTTGTCTAAGAATGTAATTACAGCAAGCTGGTGACTTTTTCTCTTAGTTTATCAAGTGTGTCATCTTTGTACTGTAGGATATCCCATACTATTAATTCTTTAATTCCTGGGAACGGTTTGAGGTCAATCATTTTATTATTTAACTTAATATTCGGGTTCATATGTATAGGTTGTAACAGAACTAATGAATTCTGCAGATTGATAGAAAGAAAAAGGGATTGGAATGCAGCAATACCATTTTGGATTATTGAGTGTAGTTTATGAAATATTTTTTGTCAGGGATGGAGGAAAGGAACAGCTTTGGGATTTATGTTTATGGAATTTAGTAAATTTGCCCATATTTTAACCCATATTGGGTACCAAGTTGTTTTGCACTATCATATTCTGCAATTTGGATCAACCTGTTTGCTTTTATAATAAGGTAGTATAGGCCAAAATCTGGTAGCCCCAGCCTGCCTTTTATTTTTGGTACTGTACGTTTTTTGTAGCTTATTCTTGTTGTTTTAGGGTGCCATAGGAATTTGAAGAGGGCCATTTCCATTTCTTTGAGTAGTTTTTTTTTTGGTAGTTTGAGGTTAATAGAGTTAAGCTGAAATAGAATTTGGGAAGAATGTTCATTTTAATAATGGCAGATTTAGAGAGAAGCGCTGGGTTTATGTTTTCCTATCTTAAGATATCTTGCCTAATTTTATCCCATGTGTTTAGGAAATTTGAGCTATGCATTTCTTTGTAAGTATGAGAGAAGTTTATGCCTAGGTATTTTAGCTTATATGTTATGGGTATGTCAACTAAAGGGAAGTATGCTGTATTATGGTTTATTGGATTTAGAGGGAAGATTGAGGATTTTTGGGGGTCATTGCTGTGATGAAGAAAATTGTTTTTGGGTATCATACTTTTGAACAGGATGGCTTCCAACCTTTTTTCACCCCCCCCCCCCCCAGTGCCTACCCACCTATCTCCCTTCCTTTTTGTGGTATTACATTTTATGATTAGTGTGTTGTTTGAATACCATCTGGGAGTGTTGTTATATTGCTGGTAAAGGGAGATAATAGCTAGAAACTTTACTTCGTTCCAAGTGACGCTAATCATACCTGACACACAGTTGCATGCTCCTTAGTGAAGTGTGTGCTCTAAACATGTTGAAATTGTTTACAGATTATTTTGCAGTAGTGAGTTAATATCTTAATAAATGAAAAGAAAAAAAATTATGTAAAGCCTGGATTTTGATTACAATCATTACAGTTTATAGGACTATCTTCCATTTGAGGGCTGTTTGTGAGAAAGCCATTTAAAATGCTATAGCCCCCTTTTATTTTTAACTAAAGACACTTGCTTGTGCACAGTTAATCAAAGTTTGTATGTATATGTACATGCATATATATATATATATATATATATATATATATATGTGTGTGTGTGTGTGTGTGTGTGTGTGTGTGTGTGTGTGTGTGTGTGTGTGTATTTATATATATATATATATATATATATATATATATATATATATATATATATATATATATATATATATATATATATATATATATATATATATATATATATAAATATATATTTACATATCCCGGTGGATCTGCCTCTCCCGTCTCATCTGACTACGACTACAACCTACCCCGGGACCTCCTTGTTCACTGGTCCTGCACCACCATCAGGTGGAACCACCTCAGGGGATGGGGCTTGCTCCCCCTGGGCATGTACAGGATCCTGTCACCTGAAGCCATGTCTGGGTCTGGTGCGTAGTGTATGCAAGGAATTTGGAGATCTGCTACACCAGCTTGAGGGCATGTGGTGCATTTAGAGGGTCAGCCTGCCCCTCCTGCTCAGTCCCCAGCACAGCCACCTTTGGGGCCGTGAAGGTGCAGTGGTGACTGCCCATGGATGGGGACCTCAGTCCTACTGTATCCATTTGGGTGCTCGTGGGCTTCTGTTTATGAAACACCCCTCCCTTTCCAAGGTGTTTACCCCCACGTGTCATACACCACCCCTGTATGCTGTATTGTCTGTCTTCCTACCCAACTTACCTCCCCAAACATGCCTACTATCCTTCCCCAACATCCCACTCTCACCTTAAAAAAAGAAAAAAGGGCAAGCTGTTCCCCCCAAAATTTTGCCCCATACATAACTGTCCATTTCGCACACATGTCCACTGGACACATGCAATCTTCTCTAATTGACTTCACAATACATTATTGTTGTTCTCACCCCTCTCTCTCATGAGTTTGAGTGTCCAACTTTACCTTCAAATTCAGTATATATGCACAACTGTTGCTGTAGAAGAAACGGACAGCTATAGACCTTCCCTACACCCATCCTGCACATCCCTAGCTATCTGTCATATTGTTTTACCCTCTTCATGTCCCCTTTTTCACCACTGTTAAAGAAATTTCTGTTAAAGAAATTAGCACGGGGGTAAGCAGGAGTAAGCAGTAGTAAGCGGGACTAAGCCTGTTTGCACAGTGCTAAGCGATGCCTACACCGGAAGTTAAAATTGCTTACCAACAAGAAAAAACACTGACAACTGCTTAAAAGTGCCTTAATCACTCTGTATCCAACAGCCCTTGTTCTGCCGAGCAACAAAATATTCAGCCCTTGCAAACTTGAACCCAGGACCCTGCACACCATATCCACAGCAAGTTACCACTAAGACATCTGAGCTGTAGATATGTCTGATGTTTATTCAAGCATATCATGCAGCACAGTCATTCAACAGTAGGGAAAATGTGTAAATATATATATATATATATATATATATATATATACGAAACTGATGTGGAATAAGGTGAATTCCTAAGACTGGAAAACCTCCCTTATCAGCCTCAACAAAAGGTTGAGATCCCTCTTCACTTAAGTGTTTGAAATACAAAATAACTGATTTATGCAACTATCAAAGAAAACATATGATACATTCTTGGTCATACCATCTCAGGACATTTGCCATTTGTCAGTTGTCATCAGCAGGACACAACTGCAGAAAGCGGGTTTGTCCCTCGCAAAGAGGGACAGGTGGTAACCCAAAGTAATCCGCAAAAAATAAGATACTCTGCTGTCTTGGCCAAAGCCTTCAAGTAGTACAACAGTAAAAAGCACACTTGCTTTGAAGACAAGAAACAATCAACACTTAATTACAGATTTAGTTCAACAGCCTCCAATTACACTCTGTAGTTAACCCTCTAGGAGGAAAAGTGCCACATGTTGCAATGTAAATGGATTCTTTACATAATAATGCTTCACTTCAAAATGTACTGTCACATTGAGAATTAGAACTGTGTGCAAAACAGTAAGCTCTAACCCACCACTGTCCCCATGTTGAAATGTATGAAAATATACAGCCATATACCTTTATGTTTCGTATTAGTAATATCCCTCACATGTTCTAACAGCGTAGGTTAAAATCATGGGAGCCATTATTGAATCCCCAAATGATGTGGATACTCTACAAAAGGGCCTTACAGAAGCAGATGCTTGGTGCCAGAGCGATGGGCTCAAGCTCAATGCCAAGAAATGTATAGTTATCCCCTTTGGGAAAAATCATGTACCCATGAATTACCATATAGGTGGCAGTACACTAAACACTGAAAGTGTGATAAGAGACTTAGGGACACAGGTGGACAGTGGTCTCACCTTCAATAACCACATCACCACAACAGTCAGGAAATCCTTCTATGTGGCACACCTCATCACTAAGGGCTTTTCATCCAGAAAAAAGGAGGTCATTGTCCCACTGTACTCATCCCTCATTAGACCCATTATAGAATACAATGCCCCATTTGGTATGTACCTCTCAAGACATCTGCAACAACTGAAAAGGCTGCAGAAATACCTCACTAAAAGACTCACAGGCAGATGCCCTACGCTGACCGCCTTAAAAAACTCCAGCTATACTCTGTTGCATATCGTCTACTCAGAGGCGATCTCTGATTAACATACAAGGCCATGTCAAACCCAGAGCTGTTGGACATGCTACACTTAAAGAAATCCCAATCCCTCAGAGCCACATGCTCCAGGGATCTAAACCTTGTCATCACAATAAACAAAACATGCTGGAGGGATAGGTTCCTGACAAAGAGACTCCACAGACTCTGGAATAGATTGCCCATACATTTTGTCAAGCAGAGTGCCTCTTTGGTCCTCTTCAAAAGGAACCTTGACGATTGGATGGGAGAAAGGAAATTCACCCCGGGGATCATGTCAGTCACCCTGCTAGACAGGGGTCAAGGGAAGTAAATAGTGTGGGAAGAAATAGCCAGGGAATTGTTATGGCTAGGCTTGTATAGGCCCTAGAGCTGATAGCCTAGTACCAACCTATGAACCTCTTTAATACTCCTACCCCATAAAATGTCTGACAAAGGCATATAGCAGCATTCTGTATACACTGACCTCTTGGCTGTACAGGGTCACACATGTTGTCCAGCCGTAGCCCTCATATTTATGGCCCCTACTCCACATTTGTGGGAGCCCACAACATCACTGGAATGATAGCAGGAATGTCAGCACTAAATAATGATAGGCCATTACCTAACAACCTCTTACTGCATGACATCTGGACAAAGCCTGGTATATAAATGGAGGACAGAGGCCAAAACACAGGGCCATATTTAAAAGTTGCTGGTGTTACAGGATTGGTTTCAACATACCCTTTCTGAGGAATATGACGTCAGAAACACAAACGGATGTTGCCATGTACTGATAGTAATCAACAGAGAGAATGCCACTGATTTGTCAAGGACAACACTTGTCTGGGGAACAGATAAAACATAGCAGCTAAACATCTGGCCATTATGTGAGTAGCCCCACAGTTGAGAGCAATGCAGACAGACTGCATTCCATGCAAAACTAGCATGTACACACAAACCCTGTAAAACAAACAGTATTCAAAGCATATAACAGCAATACTTACACTCTGTTCCTAGGTCTGGAACCTTATTCAAACATGTAGCTGGCCTGTGTCCACAAGTCTTGTTGTAAGAGGTATCCCTACCTGCTGTCTGTAACACAGCTGACCCCACACATGAAGGATGTCTTCCATACAGGCAAGGGAGAGGGACAACGGCCACATGAAGTAATCATCTATAGTAGTGGGTCGCTATGGCATTGGCTACTGGAAGAACTACACAGCTGCTCTGCATGCAGTTAGCAAGTGGGGAACCCCATTTGGTGCAGAGGCCATCACCTGCTCATGAGCATCACCTACAAAAGCCATGCTGCAACCTATTCAAACCAGCATGATCCCTGTAGTGGAGAGAGAGAGAGAGATAACAAAAAAAAGAATAAAAACAAATACAAAAGAAAAAACAAACCAAACAAAACAAGGAAGACATAAACCAGAACACAAAGAGAGCATAAAAAATAAAAAAGGTATGTGAAACATGTAAGCATGCAACTGAATGTAGTACTTAGTCTGTAATGATGGGATAGATGATTCTGAAAGAATTATATGTACCAACAAGACTTGTTGTAATGATGTCCTGCTGAACAACTGCTATGGACATAGCATCTGACTCCATCTGCAGTGAGCCATACCTGTCAACTGTACATATCTTCACAGAATGCCGAGATTTGCCCATCATAGTGTTTGGTCTGTTCCTCCTAACATATATATTACTCTGTCAAATTGCTGGGGATGGTAGTCATGAATCAGTGAAAAACACTTGAGTTTCAGATTTCACCACCTTCAGAACAGTCATGGTAATGCAAAATGTATTATGCTACAAACTTCACAGGTTTGTAACAGGCATATTTAAGATCTGTCCCTATTTACCCCCCCCCCCAATTTTAGGCTTTGTCCAGATGTGATGCTCTAAGAGGTGGAGAGGTAGGGTCACAGCTGAGGAGCCTGACTCACCCTGGGAAAGGACAGCTCACATATGGCAACCACTAGAGTGTCTGTCAAACAGTTGTGACTGTGCCACTGCTAGATCAGTTAATTGGATGTTGTCCATATCCATATCCATATGTTACCTGTGAATATGAGTATTATACATGTTTGTATTGTAAATCTAAGATACCTATATAGGACATGTGCATAGTAAAGTACTGTTGCAGATGTGTCTTGTTAAACTGCATGTGATATATTGAATTAATAACATTCAACTGTACAGTGTTCTGCCAGACAACAGTCACAGTTGTGACTATCTGTAGTCACATACACATATACTTGTGTTATGTCAGCTATATTAATATGTTATCAATATTGATTTCCCTGTTGTCACCCATTGATGTGGACCATTTTCCAGAGGTCTTGGTATAACAGGTTGAAAAGTACACATATGTAGTCAGTCTCAGAGGCAGTAACACAATTCAACCTGTATTGGGGGTAAAGCGCACCTCATACGCAGATGCCATGGATACAGGCAACCTGCATCAGACAGGTTAGGTGGGAACAGTGCCACCCTGTCCACAACATTTGTACAGGGGGGATATGCACATCAACCACACTCCTGCACTCATCAGTGGTGAGCATGTACATAATGCCTACTGATGGCAACAACAGCAAGTCTCCATGGGGCATGAGAAAATTACAGTCTGCTTCCTACATGAGCTCAGGCATGTGCTCACAGCTCCATCACACACTACAGTCAAACAGAGACTTGCCACCATCCGCATGGAAGATGGCCACTGTCATCCCTCTACACAGAAATGAATGGAGACTAGAGGATTATGCAATTAAGTGTCCAACATTGGGGGAACTAGACAGGTCAGGGCCAGGAGTATAATGCAAGATGCCAAAGCCATGATAGCTTACAGTGTTATGGTATAGTCTGGATTATTTGCAAGTAATATCCACTGTTGATGGTGCAAGTGGACAACCGTATGAGGTCCTGTGACCTTTTTTCCTGTTTATATCTTCCAGGTAATATGCAACGTCCATGGCTGCCAGCCTTTACCAACATAGAGAATGACACCATAATACAATATGTCATACAGCATTACAACATATTATTCAGTGTGTGTGTGTGTGTGTGTGTGTGTGTGTGTGTGTGTGTAGAAGTAAACCATAATGTACAGGTCTTAATTTAAATTTCTTGCCTACCCCTCACAGGTGGTGAGGTGGGTCAGGGCCCCTCCTGCAGGCAAACTGATGTTAGTGTCCATACAAACTCTGACAACGATGATAGGCATAGTGAGGCACAGACAGGGTTGTCAGGGGCTGAATCTGTGCCATTGGTTGGCATCCCACTTTTATCCACCTCATCCCTGCACACAGACACAATGCCCACACCTACCCCATCACTAGTGGCCATAGATTAGGGACAGTTGACAGATGGTGGCATGGAACAGGAATGTGTGGTGACTACGGGAAGTGTGGACAGGGGTGCTTGTAGGAGGGGTGCTGGCCATCATGCCCCTGGCAGAGTTGCCACAGCAGGTGTCACCAGATGCATGTTTCGGGCCATCATGGAGGCACAGGCATGTATAGAACATTACACCAGAGATGGTCTGAGGCTCCAGAGGGCTAGTCTTCCTGCCGTACGAGACTACATCTGTGATCATGCAGATGCCCACCATTATTTTGCTGGGGTCATGGATAGATGGTTGGTTGAGATGGTGGGAATCTTTGACCATGTGGTGTCTGTGGTAGAGCATGTGGTGAGAGTAGGGCATTGGCCACATGGACGTAGGTCAGCAACACAAACAGGTGGAGGTCTATGTGGACATGTGACATCTCACTCCTGATCCCATAGTGGCAGTACCAGCACCAGCACTGCAGGGGGGTGCTGTCCAAACCACAATGCAGCAGGACATGTGCACGTGGTCCTGGGTGGTCCAAACAGGGATGCAGATCCAGTGGACAATTGCCATCATCATGGGAGAGTACCATATTTCGGCTTCTGCCTGATGGTGCCCGTGCAACCCCTGGCAGGTGCAGTTACCACGTCCCTGGCCAGACACAGTGAACTGTACACCCTGCCATGTATGGTCCACAGCTGTCCAACATATACCTATATAGGGCAGCCACATGGCAGAACTGTATGCATCCATACAGACACACATCAACATCACAGCTAGGGCACCTCCATACCTACACACACCACATCTGCACTGGCCATTTAATAAACAACTCCCTAACCCACACACACGATGCCAACCAAATGGCTCAGCCCAGGCCTCTGGCAAACCCACACCACACCCTGTGCATATGATGATACCTCTGCCACATCCCTGTCATCCATACCATCAATGCAGGGACATGCTAATCTGGTTCTGATGCATAGGGTGAATGTACTAAAGTTTAGCAATGTAATGTTGTTTAAAGTGTTGTCAGCTGGGATGTTTCAAGCTTACATGTCAGGGTGTGTAGCTGTCCAGCCATGATGCATTATTGCTGTTATTAACACTGACTGAATGTTGTCTCCATAATGTATTCTGTTTGTGTTCTAGGTGTCTGTGTGTCAGGAGGATGTTGGTCTGCTGTCCTTTCCTACAAGTGATGTGGCACTGTGGTAACACATTGACTGTGTTAAATCCCGAGTACAGCTGAACACAAGTAACAGGTCTGTATAACAGCTACTGCATGTGTCACACGGCTGACAGGTCTGAGGGGTGTATACAGGTGAGTGCATGGTGGCTGATGTAAGCAGCTCTTCTACAGTGGACAATGGTAAGTGTACTGGGTGGCACACACCAAATGTTTGTGAACAACACACACAGGCTTTTGTGTTGATGCAATATACAGAGAATACTGTTCACATGGATGTACTTCATTTTGC
>NC_056727.1:1251316843-1251481843 GCF_019279795.1 Protopterus annectens
TCTCTGCTTAAGACTAGAAATCAAACTTATGCAAGTCATTTAGCAGAGTGAGTGAAGTACGTTAGGTGACACTTCGTGTTGCACATGCCGACTGCAGTGTGACGCCCGTGCCCTGGCCCAACAATCAAGGAGCCTCAATCCTCACCACTAACACCAGAGAGGACATCCCATATATGAAAGGAAAGGATAATAAACACACACAGTAAAGTACAATTTCCCTTAAGTGCACACAGAGATCACAGTCAGTCTGGGGCTGGTTGCTCCCCTGCTCCCCAGGTCCCCAATAAGACTCCCCACTGGCACAGCTATAGGGTCCAGATCTCAGCCTAGCTGGCAAGCTAACCTCCAGTACCCTCTCTGTCCAACCAGTGCTTCATGTCCCTGCCCAAGTAGCTGACACACACACACACACACACACACACACACACACACACACACACACACATACACTTTGAGATAAGTATTTATATAACTTCACAGACACTCCTGGGAAATGATAACACAGATTCTCCAACTGTGCCCCTTTACCCAAACTATACAGTAGTAATTACTGCCACCACCTTATCAGCCACCCAAAGGCCCTTAAAAGGGTGTCCAGTTATTACTGTGCAATACTATTATCCAATTGGTAGTATAGCCCAGGGCTAAAGCTATAGGAGTGGCTGAGACAGCAAACTCTATAAATATGCAATGTAATCTAGAGATTAACTTACCTCTACATAAACCAGCCACAGTTGAGAAGGGTTTAAAAATATTTAATAATAAATACTAAAAACACAAGACAATACTAGTACACACAGTGCCACTCAAGAGTTCAGAGATCACACAGAAACTTAAAATAATTCAGTAGTACATTTCTGACATAACAGAAAAACACAATCTAAACTTTTCTAATTCCTGGCTATCGCTACAAGAAAACACACTTCTAAGATAACTTACTTAAGACAGCAGGCAGTGCTGTAGGTTCGATAGCAAGACAAAAATGCTTAACAATCTCTGGTTCTCACTGTTTAAATTGAAACTCCAGTTCTGATAAATATTATATCATCTTTTTCACCCTTCCTGTCATTCTCAGGCTACACACATTAACTGCATTTACAGTCTTTTACACTTAGGGCAATAAAGGACATTCCACATGTAAATTCTGGTCATTAACTTTAGCCTTAAAACAATAGGCAGGAAACCTCCATCAAGCCGGACTGGTGCTGGCTTGTAAAACATCAAAGGCAGTGATGAAAGAATTTTAATTTCAAAGGACCAACAAGAATTGCTTGACTTAGCTTTCTTTACAGCAGATGGCAATGTTGCCACATTGTTTTAAGTTCAACATTCACAGTTCTTCTTTCGGCTTTTCCCGGTTAGGGGTCGCCATAGCGGAACTCCGGTCCGCTAATGATTGACAGTAGATTTTTACGGTGCTGAGGTGCCAGCCCGACTCCCAACCTTCAACAAAGGCATGCCCATTCATGCACGTCTTTCGAACGCCACTCGACCGCGGGGAGGACTTCCAGACTCCACACAGAAAGCGCTCCAGCCGAGAATCGAATGGGAGAACCTCTTGCTGTGAGGTGACACATTCACAGTATTTACAAATAATAGAATTATGTACCAAATTCTATTTGACTAGGTTGGCAGCCTTCACCCTTCTCTACCAGTCTTCATATGCAGCAACACAGAAACCAGGAAAACTATGGGAAAAAAAACTTTTATTTGTATGTTCACTTTACAGTGGCACTCTTGGGATGGTGCTATGACAATCCCATGCTATACGGGTACCGAGGTTGGCAACTGCTGTAATGGTGAGATCACATATACTTTACACAGTTGTTTCAATAGAAACTTTTTTCCCCCCACACGTTGCTCCTGCTGCCTGTCAGTATCAGCCCACTACTGGTGAATCTGCTCTTTTGTTCCCCATCACCTGGGAAGGATCAGCTGGGAGGGGCCATCACTTAGGCAGCCATCAGGACGGTTTGTTAAACTGAGCATAAAAAAGAAAAAGTTATTTATACCAATGTAAAAGTAGTGGCGTTTGGTCCCCACGATTAATGTGTTGAGCAAGTGTTTTATAAGTAAGGTTTCAGACTCATTGCTTCAATAAACATTTAGAAATCCTAAGTACCCTTTAATTCTTGGGTAAAGATATGCAAATATTTTATTGTGTGTTTAGACTCAGGACGGCAACTTGGACCATGTAAACAGATGTATTCCTCTTGGCTGACTAGGTGCAAAAACTGTACCACCGGAATAAACATCCAGTAGCATCTGCAGGAAGTCAGATTTTGCACATTTTACTGTTCTAGCTGCAGCACAGCTGAATAAACAGAGCTCTTGCTAGGAGAGCATGTTCCTAAACTATCTGCACTTTACTGACAAAAAAAAAATTCTGGCAGTAAACTTAAAATGACATGCATGTGTTTATGCTTCTTCCTGCTGCAGTATTTTGAAGACACAGAAGTAAAATGCTGCAGGGAAGTAAAAGCAGACTAGTAGCAATGTTGGGATTCCAAGCTCCACAAACATTGTTTGCACTTAGAAGAAAAAACCTAATTAATAGCAGAGAACGTTCTCATCTACAGTATGCACTTACTTGAAGTGACACATGAAATTATCAAGTAAAACAAAAATCCAGAGCACTCTGAACACAATTCAACACAATGCAATACAGAACATGTCATGAAGGTAAAAAATGTTTTCCATAGAATGCAATATGACATACAGAAAACAATAATCATCAATACAGGGACATCAATCAATATACAAGTACTGAGATTATACTAGACATTTTACAGTAATATGTGCGGGCAAGTTCATATTTTCTCCCTTCATTAAATGTGCTGGAATAAGCAAGTAGCAGTATCTAACATGGTAGAGAATGCTGGGCAATATTGGACTGGTAGGAGATGCATTGAATCCCAGTGACATTAGGTCTACAACACAGGTAGTATTACACTAAGGTGGTGGTCTGTCTGCATCATTATACATATTACTTTACTACACTATTTAAACATTATTTTAGTTTGAGATCAAAATAGCAACTCTTCTAGTAATGTAACTTAGTTTGAGCTCCCAGGAAAGTGGCTGTTTAGTGAACTGATTTAGGTAGATGTTTGGGTGACCAAGTTGTCTCTTTAGAAAGCTGTGTTAATTCTGGGTCATATTCATTTATTTACTTATGCTGACTGGATACTACCACAAAGCATGGCCTCTTTTTTACATGAGGTGCAAAGTAGTATGCATACTTACTAGGAGAAATCTGGCTAGGACAACATAAATTTCCCCTACTCTTTTCAAAAAGTACAATGGGATCATTGCCACCAACTCAGATAAATGAAACATGAATTAACAGCTCAGCCAAAGAACATATTTTCTGGAGTGCAAATTCCCCTTTAAGATGCACTTCAGTGTCAGTACCTTAATCTATGTACTTGGTATGGGGCAAAAATACACAGCCTTCTGATCTTTCTAGCATTAGGTGTGTGTGTGTTACCTGCTGACAAATTGACAAAAAACATTTACAGTATACAGTTACTTGAAGCGACACATGAAATTATCCAAGTAAAATGGTTAAATATTTCCTAAAAGGACCAGCTACAATATAAAGTTTAAATATATTTAATAATAAGTAATAAAATAACATGAACATACTGAATATCTATTTACAATAAATACCAGACTTTCAATCACAGGAAATATTAAAAAGTAACACAGATGAAAGATTCACACAGATACAGAAAAACAATACTTAACTAATCTCACTATATTTTCCTGACTGGTCTAAAGAATTACTGTTTCCTACTTACTTAATAGAGCAAGGTAAAGTGATGTGGGTTAGTGGTCTTTCTTTACAGGTTTCATACACAGACTGCCCTGAGACTTCTGTCTCATCTAGTATTAATGCATCATTTCAGTGCTGGATTACAGAATGACATCACATCTGGTCACCTAATCTGTGGTTCCCACACTACTACCTTCACTAAAAGCTGAGACAGGATCTTGTGCATATGTGCATATGCGTCACAATGCACACACACGGAGGTTTGCTATGATGTGTTACAGCATCTGGAAGCTGTAAAACTATTTCAACACTTCCACCCTTCCAGGGTAGCAATTAGTTCACCAACGACAATATAACAGGATTCTTAGTCTTTGTTTTCAAAGACGTTGCATCTCTGGCTACATTCAAACCTGTTAGATACAATCTTTATGTCTTATGCCAAGCAAACTAAATAAATTGAAAAATATTCAAAACAACTCCCACCCCTCAAAAAATATATATACATATAGACACACACACACACATATATATATATATATATATATATATATACATGCATACACAGAGGCGTCTCATTGTTCAGCAACACTTGTACTTTTCAAAGTCAATACATCACTGCTCTGTTCTACATTATAGAACTCAGACTGTGTAGACATGATTAATCAACCAGATTTTATCTATCAAGTTAGGATATGCTGAACTGCTAGATATAAAAGTCTAGTGTACACACACACACACACACACACACACACACACACACACACACACACACACACACACACACGGAATGGGAGCCTTTAATAACTCTAAACTGCATTCAGCATTAATAATGTTGGACATTTAAACTGTCTGGTGTAATAATACAGGAGTAATTATCATTGATGGTCAAAAGTAGTACAATTACAAAAATGATATGAAGCCATTATCCTATGCCCTGCAACTAAACAGCTAGACTAGGTTATTAAAATTAAACTCAAAGTACAGATTTCTCTGCAGCATCTATGTGGCACATAGTTAAAATTATTCCACTCTTGAATTTCCAAACATAAAGCTCCACCAAATGCTTTACTGGGATGTCAAGTGAAAAAACTAAATAGGGCTGGCAACCTAGGAAAAAACATTGGTTAGGTCTGCCTTCTTTTGAACATATCTAGGGCCAGCTACTCGTGTGAATCATTCCTGAACTGCTTCTTCCGCTCAGCTTGTAGTTTTCACGTAGTCCTCTTATAATAAAGTTATCCCTTCCTGACCTACCTTTCTAGGACAGAAAAAGTCTGCTCTTCACTTTTTCCCTTAGAACTGCTCTAAATCTCAAAATAAGCACTCTATTTTCATTCTAAAGGCCCGCACTTGGTCGTACAAGTAATCTCATAGGTAAACACTAATAAACTTAAGCACCACATCCTCTTATACTCCTTTTAAGCACTTGCTCCCAATTGGTTCTTTCTAATCAGTCAATAAGTAGTTCCCTATACTATTCAGGCATGTCCAAAGGTCAGTTTCGGGTTTACTCTCCAGTCCAGCTGGTGAATCTGGGAATCTTGAGGCAATGTTACAACTGCCTTATGTATACAGACCACCCTCTCCTCCTCCCAACAAGCTCAAATATATGTGAGAGATGCAACTATATAGCCAAACTGGAGGCAAAGCTCTCTCAACCCAGTACTGGCACAGCCTGTCAGGAGGAGAAGGTAACCACACACACCACAAATCCAGTCTCACATAGACCTATCGCATCAGTAAACCAAACACACAAAAACATACTCGGAGGCTCTAAATAAAAATCTGCCTAAGCAGCAGAGACCTCCAAAGCAGACATCCAAGCAACCCCTACCATGAAACAATACCCACATAGCTCACAAAGTCAGTGTGCCACACAGTCACAGCCCTTAAGGCTAAACAACACACCTAATACACTTGTAACAGGTGACTCTATTGTCAGACACACTGACGTCCCACTCACCAGGCTGAACAAGGAGAAGGTCATTGTAAGCTGCCTGTCGGGTGCCAGGATCCACCACATAACACAAGCACTCAGGTCACTCCAAAGAAAGTACAAATATGACTCCGTCATTGTCCATGCTGGTGTGAATGACCTGAGACATACCTTCCTGGACTACATGACAAAAGACATAGAGAAGCTCTTTGATTATGTAGCCCAGGCTGGTATGACCCTGACCTTAAGTAGCATCTTACCCTCACCAAGAATGATGCCACAGTATAAAGACAAAATGATCAATTTTAACAATTGGCTAAAGTATTGGTGTCATTCAAAGTGGATCCAGTGTCTGTCAACCTAGGATGACATGCTTGACAAGCCACGTTGCTTCGCTAGGGATGGCTTGCACCTTTCACCCCTGGGTTTTCGAATACTGGCAAAGGCTCTTGCCTCCCCCATGGTGCATTTTTTAGGCAAGGCTCAAAAGACAAACCCACCTCCATAGACAACACAAAGAAAAAAAAAACTAAGGGTAATGCTGCTCAATGCCAGAAGTCTAAACCTCAAGATGCACGCACTCAAGACTCTCCTCAGTATGGAGAATATCGATATCTGTGCAGTAACAGAAACCTGGTTCAAGGCTCCCGAGAGCACTCCAGCACTAACAGGTTATACTTCATACCATGCTTTCCGGCCCCAAATCTTAGACTGAACCACAAAAGGAGGGGGAGTATCCATATTTATCAAAGATACCCACACCTCCAGGTTAGTGGCACTGCACGAAGCATCAGAGACCATCCATGTGCAACTAACAGTGGGCAAAACTGCCTTTCAGTTTGTAGCCTGCTAAAGACCACCCTCCCAAACACAGGAACCTCACTCTGCTTTCCTGAGAACACTGGAGAATATGAAGGTCTCTCCAAACACCATTATACTGGGTGACTTCAACTATCCAAGCATGGATTGGTAAAACTACTCAAGCCCAAACACCCTCGCCCAACGGTTCCTAGAATTTATAAACTCAAATGCTATGGAACAACTGGTCACCACTCCCACAAGAGGGGAAAACATATTGGATCTGGTCATCACCAACATGGGGTCTCTATGTTCCACACCAGAAGTATACCCCTCATTGGTAAGATCAGACCATAAACTAATCTCACTGGACATCCATATTCTGCCCCCACCACTAGCCAAGGAAACCACGGTGAAGAACTTCTCAAAAGCAAACTTCACACTTCTCAAAACCAAGGTGGAATCCTTGAAAGTCCCCGGGCCAGTGGAAAATATGGCCCAAAATGCAGAATGCTTTACAAAAGCATTCTATGGACACCTACAGGAATGCATGGTGCATGCTATCCCAAATAAAACCAAGACTCACTCCTCCATAGGCAGGAGACCTGTCTGGTGGACCCCGGCCATAAATAAGCTATACAACAGAAGGAGAAAGCTACTACATGATAGAGCAAAATCTCAAAAAGGGAAGATGTTTCTGATCAGTACTACCAAGAAACTACGATCCTTCATAAAATCATCTAAGGCCAGCTTCGAACGAAAAATTGCACAAGACACTAAAGATAATCACAAGGCCTTCTTTAGTTATGTCAGAAATCTGGGAGGCAACTCCCAGATATGCTCTGAGTTAGTGCAAAATGACAAAAAATACACTGAACACACAGACATTGCCAACATCCTGGCAGAAAGGTTCAGTGCGAACTTCTCCCCCCTTCCCCCCCCCAAAAGAGCAAATGTCTATCCCAACAGAGTGTAGCCTTCCTGAGATCACAGGTAAGAGCTGCCCTCTCCAAAGCAAAAAACACAGCATCAATGGGACCAGACGGTGTCCCGGGCTGCGTCTTACACGAGCTCCAAGAAGAACTAAACCCTCATATAAAGTCACTGTTCAATCTCAGCCTTACTACAGGATATGTACCCAAGGAATGGTGTACAGCAACAGTGGTCCCACTCCACAAAGATGGTGCCACAACAGACCCCGGAAACTATCGCCCTATAAGCCTGACTAGCCTGGTCTGCAAAGCTATGGAGCGTATCATCATGGAAATCATAAACAAAGACATTGGGAACCTCCAGACACTGGATCCTACCCAATTTGGCTTTAAGGGCAGATCTTGCCTCTTGAAACTGGTCGACTTCTTTGAAACAGTTACCAAAGCCATAGATGAAGGGAAGGTAGTCCACACAGCCTACCTGGACCTCGCAAAAGCCTTCGACACAATACCCCACTCGGGCATCATAAATAAGCTCACCAGCTTAAATATCAACCCCTATGTCACAAGATGGGTTCTGGCTCAGGGATAGAACCCACATGGTCAGAATAGCAGGTGCCATGTCAGACTCTAAACCAGTGACAAGTGGCATCCCACAAGGCTCAGTCCTGGGACCTCTCTTGTTCGGTATATATTTCTCAGAGGTACAGGCTAACACGGGTGGACTATGGCTGACCAAGTTCGCAGATGACTGCAAACTGGGTGCTGTAATCGACTCTCTCGCTGACACAAGCATCCTCCAAAAGGGTCTCACAGAGACGGATAACTGGTGCCAGAGCTATGGCCTAAAGCTAAATGCCAAAAAGTGCATAGTCATCCCCTTTGGGAAAAACAAAGTGCCCACAAATTACCACATAGGTGGTAATCCATTAAGTACAGAAGAAGTAATTAGCGACTTGGGGACCCAAGTAGATAACAATCTCTCCTTTGACAATCACGTTGCCAAAGTGGTTAGAAAGATCTTCTATATAGCCCACCTTATCATAAAAGGATTCACATCTAGATTAAGAGAGGTCATTGTGCCCCTATACTCATCACTTATCAGGCCCATAATTGAATACAATGCCCCATTTGGGATGTACCTTACCAGACAGCTGCAGCAACTGGAAAGACCCCAAAAGTACCTCACCAAGAGGATCAAGGGGCTCAAACAGATGCCCTATGCAACTCGGCTAAAGAAACTCCAGCTCTACTCAGTTGCGTACCGCCTACTCAGAGGCGATCTGTGTCTTGACGTATAAAGCCATGTCCAACCCAGAATTAATGGACATGCTTCACCTCAGGAAATCCAAATCCCTTAGAGCTACACACTCCAGGGACTTGAACCTCAGCACAGAAATAAATAGGACATGCTGGAGGGACAGATTCATTTCCCAGAGGCTCCCCTCGCTCTGGAACAAAATCCCAATCCATGTTAGGCAGAGCCCCTCACTGACCCTCTTCAAGAGAAATCTTGACGAGTGGATGGGAGATCGTAAGTTTACCCTGGGATCTCTTCTGTGTCCCTTGCTTGACAGAGGTACAGTAAACTAACCTTAAAAGGGCTACCTTCTGTGACCTACTATACAGAGGCACAGTCAACTAATCTAAAAGGGTGGCGAAAGCCAAACACACTCTGGCTAGGCTTACAAATGCCCTAGGGCAGATAGCCTAGTATCAGCCTATGATTTGTCATTTACTAAGTGAGGAAAGTCTAACTATTTTGCTGTAACAGACGTATGGCATTATGGCAGTCTTGTAACACTGATATTCTTTTTTCCAAGTCTTCTGTGACTCAACCTTATAAGGTGTTGCATACAAACTTAATATAATTTTACATGTTGCAGATGGAAACCATAACAGAGCTCTTTTTTTTTTCAAAGCTATGGCAATTAAATTTGCAAAGTTATTCAATGAAAAGATGAATTAGCACTACAAGACATACTAACCTGAGGTCTGCTCGGTTCTAAAACATACAGACTGATGCAGATTTCGTTAAAAATAGCAAAAAAGGTGGTGCTATCTCCTTAGAAAGTGAAACAATAGTGTTAAGACCTTTTTCAGCATTAGGACTTGGTTTCTCTGAGTAGGTGGTGTGCTTTTTTAGGAGGGTTCATCCTGTCTTACAGTATACTCTGTTGCAATTTTGAGTGACAATAACAGATTTTTTTTTTTGCAAGTCTTTTTTCTAGGTTCAAATAAGTTACATGACACACTGAACTTACACTTTTAGATTTACAAAAGGTATCCAAACAGACTGTCATTAAAAATGTTATGTTTCTCAACAGTTATTTAGTCAGTACGATTTTTTTTCCTCAAGTGTGGCAGTGTTCTTCTTAGACAATGTTTTTCTTCATAAAGGTACAACTGTACAAAGGTACATACATATATATTTAACGATCTGAAGTAGACCTATGCAATGACTATTAATAACTGTAAAGACACCAGTAGCTGACGTTTGTGTCCTGGGAAATAAAGGAAAGTGCTCCTCTTTCTGATTCTTTGCTATGATTTTTAAAGGCCAGTGCTATGATTTGTATTTATCTGAAACTGAATGGTACAATTACAATAATCGCATACTTTGTTTAAAACACAACTCTTACATGTATTTAATAGTTTACACAGCTATCTGTAAACATTCGTGCCCATAACAACTGCTATTTTCAAGTCATAGAGAGGTGTTTTCAATTTTTTGAAGTTTAATTTGATATCTTTGTAGTAAATTGCTTATAATCTGGGACCTCACATTAAATAAGCATGCAGTTTTCTTCTCATTCCCATCCAAACCTGCACTGGGCTCTTTGCACTCTAGGCTATCACATCATCTGGCCTATAAATAAACTGCAGACGGTTTACATTCAGAAATTGGGGTTAATACCAGTAAGCTGCGGTGGTACAGTGGTAGCGTTGTTGCCTCACAGCAAGAGGTTCTCCTGTTCGATTCTCGCCTAGAGTGCCTTCTGTGTGGAGTCTGCACGTCTTCCCTGCAGTTGAGTGGCCTCCGAAAGACATGCGTGAATGGGCGTGTCTTCACTGAAGGTTGGACGTCGGGCTGGCAACTCAGCACCATAAAAATTGACTGCCAATCATTAGCGGACCGGAGTTCCGCTGTGGCGACCCCTAAAAGCTGAAAAGACAAACAACAACCAGATAACACTTAAACATGGTTTTTGCAAGCCAACAAACTAGTACGTCATCTATGTATTTTAGATGAACAAAATATAACTTTATATTATAAAGTCTTTCCAACTACCTTTTTTTTTTTTTTTAGTGCTAACTAGCTTTTGAGTCCCCATAACTACTGACTTATTTTTTTTTTTTTTTACTCCAGACTTCCCCTTACCTTGTACCTCCTACAATATCATCAATGTAAATGGATGGTGTGTACCTGTGTTTCTTTTGTGTATTTGATTCTATGTATATATGAGTGTCTTTTTGTCTTCATGCCTGTGTGTGCTTCTATGAGTATTGTATGTCTATGTATGCTTCTTTGTGTGTGTAGACATTAAATAAATACATAAATTACATTTTGGATGTAAAATACTTCTTCCAACAAATACATGCACTACAGCAAACTTGAAATATTAGGAGGGGAAACTATTTTACAGAAAAAATATAGAAAAATAATATTGCAATAAAAAATTAAACAAAGCTTAACAGATAGATCACCCATTCTCTAAGTGGAATAATTCCCTCCAGGGTGTGTGTGTTATCATGTAAACATTGCCCTTCAAGGGGTGTAAAGGCCGTCGACCAGTGGCATTGGGCCACAGAACTGCCCTGGGCATGTGTTAGTTACAAAATAACACAGGGAGAGTTCATCTTCGACAACCACGTATGGGATGGTGTTGAAACACCCTTGTGAGGTCTAGTGTTAAGTGTGAATGGTGAGAACATACTTTAAGGAACATATAAATTGTGGAGATTAAAGAAAATATTCAGTATTTAAGAGTTTACATATATATATATATATATATATATATATATATATATATATACATATACATACATACATACACACACACACAATGTAAAATACATAAACTACAAAATTTAACTGATGATGGGAATAAAGCATTTATTCCCCTAGAGAAAGGTCATGTGGGAATCTAAGTCTATCTTGGTACTCAAAGAGAGCAATTTAGAGAATTAATTTAGTAGTACATTTCAACAGTGGTTATTAAAACTTGGGGAGAGTAAACATAGTTTAGTTTTTGCCATACAGAAATCACCCAAGGGTAACAGTGACACACATGTTGATGACCTACAGAAGTTACTGGTTGATATAAAGCCACAGAAAACAAATCTTGAAGGGTAGTTAAAATGCACCATACTGAGCCAGAAAAACAGCAGGGAAGTCACGGGGAATCAGATGAGATTGAAGAATCATTTCATGACATGACAGGGTCTTAGCTGTGCTTTAGAGACACCCACATACGATAAACACAAACTGCATGTATTTCTAGTGAATGTAAAGGAGTTCATGGGCAAAAAGCTGTTTTCAGGAAAATTTTTAAAAGGCACCTTGAGCAAGATGCCATATGTAAATTCTTTCATAACAATAATCCACCTTTACCCTCGTACATTCCGCAGACACTTCGATATCCACACTCTCGGAGAACAATAATGTGTATGTTGAACCAATGATACTCCTACATTTCAACACATCTCCCAGTTATACACCTACACTTTAACTTTTAATGGCAAATACAGACAAGCACAGCTATTAATGTAGTCTTCATTACCAGACCTTTCTTACTTAAATACCCCCTTTACTTCTAACATCCCAAAAAACAGGAACAACAGTGTTCTTCATGATGTGTTGCTCTGATATATATATATATATATATATACACACACACACACACACACACACATATATATATATATATATATATGTGTGTGTGTGTGTGTGTCTGTATGCTTATATAGGTGTGTTTGTGTATACAGATAGATTCAATTAGTTCATGCAAATCTTGTTCTATACTGTACAGTACAATTTATATCGTATTTCATTTCTTAATGTACATTTCTTCTTGCTGCATTTGTCTTCAACAACTACTGTACATAGACATGTATGAGATATACTTCAGGATGTATCCTGCACATATAATAAATAACCAAAAGACAAGCCAGCCAACTGCCAAAGGTGACTCATATACAGCAATAAACAGTGAAAAACAACAAATGTGAGTCAACCAACATGGTGCAAAAACTGTTGAAAGTAACCAGCCAAAATAAAAATATAAATAAAAATAATAGCAGCCAAGTTTATTTAGAAAGGTTAGCGCTTTTGCGGGGTTACCGCTTCTTCAGACCAATATAAAAACTATGATAATGTTGGTTGACTCACATTTGTTTTTCACACATCATATAATAAATGTTAGATTCCTCCTCTTGATGTTCAGTTTTCCTTGTTTGTTTTAAAAGAACTTGTAAACACTATGATGATAAATAACATCTCTCACTGAGCTTGTATTCCCAACTTGAGTCTGATAATGGTCTAGTGGAATCAATACTCTGCAATGATTAACAAAGTCAAATTACCAAACAGATAAAACCTTCAGCAAGCTGTGATCAGCACTAGATCTGATACATTCACAAACACCACATCGGCACATAGCTGTATAAACATGAATGAAAGCAAAACAGGAGAATATGAATGGAGCTGTGCAGCATACACTTTACTAGTAACCAAGACGAAGGAAATACAGAGCACATAGGCTCATCCCCATATAGAAACAGGAAGCACAGCACTGTCTTTAGTAAAGAATTAAATATATAATAAAACAACACAGTAGGAAGATGCCAAAAGGAGGCTATAAACAGATGTCCAGAGACATCAAGACAAAAGTTAAGCAGGAGAGAGATAGAGAAAATAGAAGTGAATGCCAAAGGGACAAAAAAACAATTGTGGTATTCTTTTCTTACTGGCAAATAGGGTAGAGACAGCAAAAAAAGTAACTCTGCATAATACATATGGCCTGAAGAAGACATGACATCTGTATTTCCCATGCAAGTGAAAGCTATGATGACAGGTGATGGACCAACAGAAGTGTATCATGAATGTGTGTGTGTGTGTGTGTGTGTGTGTGTGTGTGTGTGTGTGTGTGTGTATATACATATATACATATATATATATATATATATATATATATATATATATATATATATATATATCCTGTCAACAGGCAGTAATTTTAATGCATAACACAGAGCAATGTTGAAATGGCCTGACAGTGTGAAAAGCCACAGCACTTGACAGTATCTGTTAACAGGATGATGAAAGGGCTGAGGCACCCTTTCACCAGGTTCTATAGCGCATGTTCACTAGAAGCCTAGATGAGGATGAAGTACAAACCTGACTGCAGGTCAACCTTATAGTTCTAATTTATAAACATAAAGGATCAAAAGAAATCCTCAGAATTACAGATCAGTTACTTTACTTAGCAGTACAGTAAAGATCATAAAAAAGACTGACTTTGGCCAAGATGGAAATAGTTTCAGAAAGAGCCAGGCAGACTGGTGTCCATCACCATGCTTACAAAGGGTAACTATCAGGTGCAACAAATACTTTGCATTTTCAGAAAATATCTCTGCTGCATTCATTCTTTACCTCCTTAGAATCAAACTGCACAATTATGTCAGTTTTTTTGAAGTTCATCAATTCTTTTAGCACAGTGGACCATAACATTATGGCATATAAAGATGGAGAAGAAGAGGGGTAAACAAGTGCTAATTTGAGTGCATTGGAGCATAGAGATCCACTGAAGAATGGAGTGGAGATTAAGGATGACATATAAACCCAGATACAGATTTTGTTGAAGAAAAAAAGTTAGTTACACAAGCATTTGGTTGTTATCTATTTTAAGTTGTACATTAGTGATACAAAGTTGCTGTGTTCAATCTCCCCACACCAGGTATGCTGGTGATATCAAACTTGACAAGCATATACAGAAAATAATGTAAATAGTTCTGGAAGAGCTTAAATCTTGGGCAGCAGCTAATAACTTCACTGTTAACTGATGCACATCAGCAGTAATGAGACTGGGACCACAAATATACATTTGTTGTGCTGGGGATCATTCCAATGTACGTGTCAATGACCTGCTTATCAGTACAAACTGTGAGCTGACACTCAGCTTTAACATGGAGTAAATCTGTACAGCAGCTAGTAGAGCATCAGGATGACTAGTTAAACTTGTTAAGTGCTGGTTTACTCCCTCGCTCATTTATTTAGAGTAATCAAGAACAGAGTATGATGTGTTGGTGTGGCACTGTCTCATAAGGAACTTACTCTGGCAACTGAAAGTGTTCAAAGTTGGATGACCACACTGGTCTCTAGACTCTACAGTTTAACATGCAACAAATTAAAACAGCTAACAGTTGTCTTTAGAGTACTGAAAGGAAATGGAAAACTTCATTATGGCACTGACGGCTTTTCATGATGATTTTTTTTCTTCACTGTACAGGTATGAAGACAGCAACTTATTCTAACATCCTGATGTGGTGATGCATACAATTAGTGAAAGTACTAAACAGAACCAGTAAGGCACCCTTGTGGTCTGCTGAGAGGACTGCTTTTAAGTGGAAGCTGGTGACTACCACACACACATACACACATTTTATATATATATATATATATATATATATATATATATATATATATATATATAAAAACACAAGGTAACAGCTGATATTATACTGTGGCTGTTACTTTATATCATACTACAGTAGTGTGTTTGTATTGAAATGAATAGTATAGTAAAATGCAGCAGTAATACAGATACCCTACTGGTATAGTGGCAGGGCATCATTTGCTTGGCTGGAAATCTAAGGTTGGTTAGCCATCCCATAGTCAGATGGCCTGTTAAAATTAGATGGTACTTGGGGGTAGGTGGCTTGCTCTTCTATCCTGGACCAGGACAGGGACTGCAGTCATTGCAATTTGGGTCTGTTAATCTACCAGAGTTCTCAGTGTACTGATCCTCAGTATTACTCCTGGACACACATTCTGTGAAATGCTTAGAGGGAAGGACTGAGTGTTGTGAGGGCAATGGGGAGGAGGTGAAGAAATTACTCCCCCCCCCAAAAGAAAGAAACATGATGGTGTGAAACACTAAATAAAGCAGAAACTGGTACTTAATCAGCAAGTCAATGGCATCAGGAACAAAGTAAACATGATGCAATACTAATTAATAATGTACGACTACAACACAAAGTTAGTGCCATTACACAAGTGTTAATAAAAGCAGCAGATGTGGGCAATCACATACTGACCAAAAGAAAAAAAAAACACACTACAAGGACCTGCAATGTTAGTAAAAATGCTAAAAACACAAAAGAGTTATCCAAGGTACACATGCCATCAGACTGGAAATCCTGGACAACAGGTCAAGAGTGTGCTACTTAAGGCACTTGAACTCAGTACAGTCAGACAGCAATATGAGAGGAAGTGCAATTTTTATATACCTTTTGCAACTAAATGTTCTTCATACAGTCACTTGTGAGATCTCACATAGAATGCGGTGTACAGTTATGGAGACCTCATTTGTGCAGATCAAACATACTCAGTTTGGGCAACTAAAAATATTAGGTTCTGCAGAGTAACTCATCCCAATGCAGTATAAAAGACTTGATGTGTATGTAGTCTCTTGAGGAGGAGACAAGCAAATGCTTTCAGGTACCAAAATGAATTTGTAAAGTTCAGAGGATTAGCACAATTTTATAAGTACAACTATGTGAACACAGAATGTTACAAACTGAGACCAACAGCAGCTAGATGGGTAAAAAAAATAAAAATAAAAGATGACATTTCCCTACATAGTTGTGCAGACAAGGAAAACCAATGTGTGTTGGTTATTGGTTTGTACAATATGAGCAACTGACCTAAACATAAGGTAATAAATAAAACCAAAAAGAAACATTTTTGGGTGTCAGCACTTTAATAAAAGGTAAGGATATTAGCAGACTAGATCAAGATCTCCAATTAACAGACTCATACTTCTGAGCAACAGAAACAGAGCAAAGTGGATATCGGGTACTTTGCTTTATTAACACTGTGCTTGTGCATAATCTAAACATATCTCACTGTTTATCAATTAAGTTAAAGGGCAACAGCACTCCGCAGAAAATGATATTCAGTGCAGTATCAATGTCATTACACATGTGAGTCCTTTATCACCCAAATGTGTGTTACTTTTTATTGGCCTTTCTTTCACGTATTGGTTTAGTAACTGAAACCCATACATCCTAAACCACAACTTATCTGGTGCAACCTTCCTGTCACTATGTTCAGTAGCCTTTGTGTATGTGCATGTAATGAGTTTAGGTCATAAGCTTGACAAACATGTGAACCTATAATCAGTTAATTAGCACCATTGCCACCATTTCTTCACTCGTCTAAGAATTGTACAGTGAACGCAATCGCTAAATTGTAAACTTTGGAGTACTTTCAGGACTTTCTGCCCTGGGCAGTGCTTCCTGGCTAAAACTGAACCTCCCTTTACATAATTTGCGATCAAACTGAGTGAAACTATTAGTTACATATTACCACCTGTTATAGCACAGCTCCCACCCATCTTTTGGGTTTAGCTTCACCATTCCTCCCTTTATTCCCTGTTTCTCTCTTGTTCATTTGCAAAAGGTCTTATCTCTCAGAACTAGCTTATATTTGCCAATATGCGGGCCTTTGCTTTTCTGACTGGCCCACTTCTATTTCTGTTTTTAAGGACAACTCCACCTAAATGTCAAGTTTCTCATGTCGTAAAATATTTTCCATTCAATTTAAACTCACCCTAAGAGTGTCACATAGAAAGAAAGAAAACATAATTTAAGTAATACTCTCAGTGATTTCTGCCTGAAGCTCTTTTTGCAGTTTTGCAGCATTCCAATAAAGCTTTCAGTAAAATCTCTTGTTATTTTCTTCTAGTATTTGATATACCATCTGTGGCATCATGCAGGTAAAAAGGATAATTACATTTCATTTACTTACACATTTAAGAAGACAGTCAGACAGCTAATAATATCAACAGGTTTAACAAAATGTTTTAAACTTCAGTACTGACTGCAGTCAGTCAGTCTTTACTTCTGCACCAGTCACAGATGATGGACGTCACATCTTAGTTTGAAAATGTGGCACAGGACTGTCTGGACTCTGGATAGTAAGTAAGGTAGTGTTTCAAACCCAACACCTAAATGCTTTTTCAGTGATTAGCAGTAAAAAGAAAAACAAACAGTCATCGCTGGCAAAGATAGA
Source organism: Protopterus annectens (assembly GCF_019279795.1). Taxonomy (NCBI): domain Eukaryota; kingdom Metazoa; phylum Chordata; order Ceratodontiformes; family Protopteridae; genus Protopterus; species Protopterus annectens. Next base: position 1,251,334,585 of record NC_056727.1, read on the forward strand.
CTGGTGCACTTGCCAAAGACCATACAGTATGAAACTGCAGAAGTCTCAATGTAAACCTATTGGGTGATTTTACATAGCAAGTGTTTATCTTAGCACAGTATACTCTGTCCTCATCCACATAAAATTATTACCGGAAAGGAAAAAATGCTGACTGTAAAATACAATCCTGTCAGGCTAGTATCCCTCATTCAAGTTATATGAGGTATCAAATATAGCAATTATTACTTGGAAAATAGTGTTCATAGGCTAGTGACAGAATTATATAATTATGCTAATGTTATTTATGATTGGTGTTAATTGTGATTCTGTTTCTAAAGCTATTTGCTTATTTACTACTTAAAGTTTTTGTGCAGCTTTTCTCTATGGCGTCCACTTACAATGACCTCCGTGTTTACAGAGACAAGTGAATAAATGAATTAGTACTATAAAAAAATTCAAGATATGACAAAAGACAGTTTAGCAGTTTGTTTGTCCTTTAACTAGTACATATCCCTATCTTCCTTATTTAGTGACTCTCTAACTGAAATACATAAATACACGACAAATCTACTTTGCTGGAGATATAATTAGATGTGCCATGCATTTGAGAACACATGACATAAGAACATAATAAAATTTAAAAAAATGATGGGGCAGAAATATAGAAACTAGTGAAATTAGTATGAAATGATAAAAGTAAGCTAATCAACCATGCGAAAGTGTTCAAAATCCCCATTCGAGTAAAGAGATCTACAGTTTAAATTAAATAACTTGGAATGCTCATCCTAAAAGGTAAATAAACTGTTACAAAATGATGGAAGAGTGAAGACACTCCCAGCTTTAAACAATGGAAGATACCAGTAAAACAGTTAAATGAATGAGCTGAATAAAAATATAAAAAATATCACAGTAAAAGGGACATGTATTTTTTTCAACAATTGATGAAAGTGACTTGGTAAATGGTAGATTTTTTAGTAGACTGGTGACACAGTTCTGATCTAAAACGCCACCTGTACAAATAATATTATAATGCTTTATTCTGTTTCTCTCCTACTCCAACTTACACTACCTTATGAGGGAAACTATGATTTTATGCACAGCACATTCAGAAATGAAAAGATGTAGTATATTTTGTATAACAATTAAAGATTACATCCATTAAATGTTATTACAGCGTGCCTGAATGGGGCCCAGCTTCCCTCCTCTTTTTTACCTAGATTAGGGGTAATACAGTGATTCAGAGTTTAGTATTGCTCTGCCACACAATTCCAAAGTTCAGAACCAACTAATGGGCCTTTGACTGCTTCATTATTATTGGGGATAAAAAAACTGGGTAGCATGGCCCTCTAACCAGGATGGATATACCATACAGATGTCCTACAGGCTGACACACAAGATTCCATGCCACACTCCCCACATTTCAAGTCACACTCTGCATAACACACTGCTTCTTTCTACCAATATCTAGGTTTCAGTCTGCATGAGGAAGATTCTCTTCAAGTATTTCACAACTAACAACCAACAGGTACTGTTTATTTGCTCCACTACATCTACAGGTGTTTACTACTTACCTACTGCCCCTTAAGTGGTGACTAATAGCGATACCAAGTCTGCACCAGCCTAACTATGTTGAGATTACAGATAAAATGCAGCTGGAATTGTAGCTATGTACCATAAAACATGTGTGCACTAATCAAGCTCAGAGAGAGAGTCTTTAAAATAAAAAGGCTTCAAACATAAATCTGTATTTGTCCATGGAGATGACAGAACAGATAATGAGGATAGGATCCCTACACTACAAGGCACCATGATGCATAGGACCTGGTCATTCAGTGACTTAAGTTTGTACAGCTAGGAATGCAAATGTAGTACAATGATTGTATCAGTAGTCAAGTCATTTAAACAAACATAATCAGGACAACATGGCAATTCTCAAGGCAACGTATGAACATTGACAATGCACAGCATACCAATATGAAACGATTTCTTCTGTGGCATAACAACACTGGCAATAAGCAGGGTCTGCCCTACACATAGGCTTTGTGATTGTAGGAGCGATCTTTCCCTATTTATATTTTACGTTTCTTTGTTATAAAAATAAATAAATAAATATAATGCACCTACCAAACGAAAATATGCCCACAGAACATCAGGCTCACTGGGAATTGGTTAGGGTGGTGCTCCAATAAGCTTGGCATTCAAGTCACATTATCATATCTTAAATGTTAAGCGATCACTGAAGTAGAGACCTTGCAATGTTCAAATATAGGTGTGAAGCCGCCTGAAGGAGGCTTCTTTTTTGTTTGGATGAGTTCCAGTGGATGTATGCCCATTGTTAAGGGACAGAGGTCAAAATCAGGGACATTTTGCAGAACTTTGGACAGACAGGAATAATGCTGTGTCAGAGACATAAGCGAATTTAGAATACTTTTTACAATGACACTGTTGGCAGTGATCCACCAGATACTTTACGCCATTTTTCTGGATTTGTGATTTGTGCAGGTAGTTGAGATGAGGGGAATGGCCCAGTGATATAAGTGTCATTACTATTTATTTTTGGCAATATTTTTCTGGCTTTATGATTTGTGTGGAGTAACTTGAATTGGACTACTTTAATGTGCGACAACCTGTTTGCGTGGGCTGCAGAGATGAAATAATATTACACAGACATCATGGCTATAAATGCTGGCTGGGGGTTGCATTTGGCTGGATGAATTACCTTCTTGTCTTTGCTCAGTTTAAACAGTCAATATATGGCTTTAAAGAACGAGTGCAATTTTGTAAGAAGCAAGACGGACTACTTAACAGGACACCTGATACACACAGAGCAAGTATAATGCTGTGGCCATCTTCTGTGGAAGAAAATGACCAGCTGCCTGCTGTGTTTGCTTATTTCTGCTTTGTAGGACTAATATGATTATGTGAAGCAATGTGCAATGTTTTAATGTCTGGCAACTGTTTGGAACAACTGTGAAATTACATTACACAGTCCACATTTATCAAAAGCAGAGGTCTGAATTGTACATAGACGTGGCTATAAAGTACAGTTGTGTACACTTATCATAAATGCAGATGTTCAAGTGTCTTCACTGTTGCAGTCATCACATTTGGGTTATCCCTGCTGGGGTAGCCCTCGGCCGGCCTGAATACCAGAGACTTAGTATTTCTGCATCGGTTGCTGTCGCTTGAAGACTGACGTCAGGTCGTCAGTAGTATAAAGTAAGGCAGCCGACGTCATTACATCAGTTTTTCTTGCCCTAACCGGTCAGGAGCCCCCAAAGTAGGAGGCCAGGCTCTGGTGGCAGAACCCCATCAGTGGAAAAAATACCAATATGTTCTTTGTAAGGAAAGAACAACGAGGAAGAATGGTAACAAAAAGAAAAAAGGGGGAAGGAGGGAGGGAAAAGTACAGTTGTATACACTTATCATAAATCTAGATGTTCGAGTGTATTCACTGTTGCAGTCATCGCATTTGGGTTATCTGCTTGCAGTAGCCCTCAGTCGGCCTGATTAACAAAGTCTTGGGTCCTGCGTCGGTTGCTGTCTCATCTTCCATGATGTCAGGTAGTCAAGGGTATAAAACATGCAGCCGACACCATTACATCAGTTTTTCTTGCCCATATGTCAGGTGCCCCCATAATGGGAAGCAATTATATACAAGGTTACACCTCCAACAAAAAAGCAAATACACCAAAAAGCTTTAAGCACAGTAAACAAGAACAGAGGTATAGTCAATAGAAGTCAGGGGGCTGGAGGCAGGGTAACCAGGAGTGCAACAGTGAATACACTTGAACATCTACATTTATGGTAAGTGTACACAACTGTACTATGTTCTTTGTGTTTCACTGTTGCAGTCATCACATTTCGGTAGATTCCCAAATCTAAGGATGGGAGGGGGTAATTAGATAGCATTAGGACCAGCTATAAGGCCCTGCAAGACTGCAAAGCCAGCTCTGGATTTAGAAAAAATTGGCAAGTGGTAATGCTTGGTGAAGGTATGTACAGAACTCCAGGTAGCAGCTTCTAGGATGTCCCTGGCAGGGACACCTCTGAGAAAGGCTGTAGAGTTAGATGCAGCCCTGGTTGAATGTGGTCTTACCCCCTGTGGAGTAGGTTTTCCATGGTGCTTACAGCAGAAATGAATGCAGTGGCCTATCCACTTAGAAATGGTTTGCTTTGAAATGGCCTTCCCCTCTGCCCCTGCAGCAAATGCAACCAGCAGCTGTTCAGATTTCCTAAGAGGTTTAATCCTGCCCAAGTAAAATCTAAGTTGTCTGTGCACGTCCAAGGAGTGCAGTATTCGTTCCCCTTTGTTCTGTGGATTAGAAAAGGAGGTTGGCAAATGAATGGACTGATTAAGGGCCACACTGGGTACCACCTTGGGCGTGAAGGAGGGGTTGGTCCTGAGGGACACCCTATCCACGTGAAAGATGATGAAAGGCTCCACTACCATGAGAGCCTGTAATTCAGACACTCTTCTTGCTGAAGTGATGGCTAGAAGGAAGGCTGTTTTCCAAGAAAGGAATTTCAACTCTGCATTTGCAGCTGGCTCAAAAGGAGGTAGAGTGAGCTTTTCCAATACAAAGTTAAGGTCCCAGGTTGGAGTAGGGTCTCTCCTGGGTGGTCTTAAGTTTTTGGCCCCTCTGAGGAACTGCTTCAGGAGTGGATGAGAGAAGAGGGGTGGTTCTGTATTGTAATTAGCTGAAATGGCTGAGGCATGAATTTTGATGGAGGAAAAGGAAAGGCCCTTGTGAAGCATGTCAGTTAAGTATTGACGAATCTGAGGTAAATTGGGTACTGCTGTGCCCCATCACCTGAGTTTGGCTCCAGGAACATAATCTTTTCCATTTTTCAGCATAGGATTTTCTAGTACTAGGCCTCCTTGCCTCCAGAATGACATCTATCACTTGCTTACTGAGGGATGGTAACAGAGAGATCAGGTAATTAACCAGGCTGCCAGGTTCAGGGTTTCAAGCTGTGGGTGCGAATCTGGCCCTCCTGCTGAGACAGCAGGGCAGAGGTCTGAGGCAGGTGACATGGTGCCATCAGAGACAGACTGCACAAGAGGGTGTACCAGTCTTGGCGTGGCCAGTCTGGTGCAATCAGTATTGTCCTTGGTTTGTCCTGTTTGATCTTTAGTAGTACCTTGGAGAGGAGAGGCAGAGGGGGAAAGGCATAAACTGATAAGTTTTTCCAGGTGAAGGACAGGGCATCCACTTTCCAAGCTTGTTTGTGGGGAGTTCTTGTGCAGAATTTGTCCAATTGGTAGTTTTGGGGAGAGGCAAACCTGTCTATCTCTGGGCTCCCCCATTTGTTTCTCAACATGCTGAATATGTTTGGTTCCAGTTTCCACTCGTGTGGGTCCATGAGATTTCTGCTTAGGTCGTCTGCCAGTGTATTTAGCTTTCCTGGCAGGAATTGAGCTTGTAGGTGCACTTGGTAGCTCAAGGCTGTGTTCCACAAAGCCATGGCTAGTCTGCAGAGAGGATATGAGTGGGTTCCTCCCTGCTTGTTTGTGTACCACATAACAGTGGTGTTGTCCGTCTTTACCAATAATTGTCCTGGAAGAATGTGGTCCTTGAAGGCTGTTAGGGCATTCTGTACAGCTAACATTTCTTTTTGATTGATATGCAGGAGCATTTGACTTGGGTTCCATTTGCTCTGAATGCAGTTCCCTGCCAAGTGAGCCCCCCATGCATAGTCTGATGCTTCTGTTGTTAGGGTTTGGGCGGCAGGGGGTAGAGTGAATGGCAGTCCCTTGTTTTGGTGGCAGGCCTCTGCCCACCAAAGGAACTCTATCTGTAGACAAGGTATGACAGGAATCATTGATTCTCGAGCCTGAGAATGTTGACACCATAGGCTTTTTAGATACCATTGTAGTTTCCTCATATGCAGTCTTGCATACGGAATTAGCAGAATGCAGGAGGCCATGAACCCCAGGGCTTGCAGTATTTTCCTTGCAGATAGCTGGGTCTTTGTAGCCAGTAGTTTGAAGTAGGCTGTCAAATGAACTTGTTTCTCTGGTGTGAGGTAGGCCATCTAGGAAATTGTATTCAAGCTTGCTCCCAGGAATGCAATTTGTTGGCAGGGTGCAAGATGTGATTTCTTCTCATTTATTGTGTATCCCAGAGAAGTTAGCAATTTCTTTACAAATGCCAGATGATTTAATAGTATGCCCTGGCTTTCTGCCTGAATTAGACAATCGTCCAGGTATGGGTATATATGAATATTTCTTTGCCTGCAAAATGCAATGACTGGAGCTAGGCACTTTGTGAATACCCTGGGCACGGTAGATAAGCCAAAGGGCAGTGCAAAGAACTGATAGTGCATGTAGCCTGCTTTGAAGCATAGGTAACTTCTGCAATATTCCCTTATTGGGATGTGCAGGTAGGCTTCCTTTAAATCCAATGTTGCCAACCAGGCATCTTTGCCTAGCATAAGAAGCAGCTGATGAAGAGTTAGCATCTTGAATTTCGGGATTACCAAAAATGTGTTTAGGATAGAGAGGTACAGGATAGGACACCAGGAATTGTCTTTTCTGGGTACCAGAAAAAGTCTCAAGTAGAAACCTTGCCCCCATTCTTCTTCTGGGACAGGTTGAATACCCTGATGCTTAAAAGAGAGAGAACTTGCTTTTGAGCCTCTGTCCAATGATTTGGGGGTAGATCTGGCCAACTGTTTGGGGTTGATAAGGAGTGGAAGTGGAATCTGTATCCTTGGGAAACTATATTTAAAACCCATTTGTCCTGGGTAATGACTTTCCAATTTTTTGCCTGCAGGGCAATCTTCCCCCTAAACGAACAGTCAGTTGTGCAGGGCTTGGAAGGTTTAAAGTTAAGTCATTGAGACAGTTTACCATAGGAGAGAGTCTTACTACTCCCTGCTTTGGAAGTGGGAGCCCCCCACTGCTTAGTCCTGTGAGTACCTTGGGAATGAAGCCTGGGTGTTCTGCTGGTTCTGGGTTTGGACTGAGAAGGCCTGGAAGAGACAGGAAAGGACCAATTCTTAGAGGGCCAATGCCTACTAAATCTGGGAGGCTGTACTTGCAGGAAATCTTTAACAGTTTGTATAGATTTAGCTTTTTCCTCCATCTTTTTAACAGGCGGTCTTGGTTTAAGGGAGCATCCAGCAAATTTAGCTTTAACATGATCTGGCAAAGATTGCTCCTTAAGCCAAGCATGCCTTCTAAGTACAGACACAGTGACAGCAGCCCTGCAAGGTGCCTCTAATGAATCAAAACCACATTGCAAAGTATGTTTTCCAACTTGTTCAGCAGAATGCATTAAATCCTGTAAATCTTTATTTTCAGCACAGTCAGGAATCAACATCATTTTCTGTTTAAGCAGTCCAATAATATGCTGCTGATACTTTAACATATGAAACTGGCAGTTTAAGGACCTAATGGCCAAAGTAGCAGAAGTGTATACCTTCTTACCCCATCTATCCAGCGCCCTGAAATCTCTATCAGAAGGGGTAGGATTTTTGGCAGTAGTAGCCTTAATGCCCTTGGATCCCTGTGAAATGGTCTCAGGATCCGCAGTAGGATTTTTAAAGAGGAACTTGTGAAAGTCAGGAACCCTGTAATACCTATCACGTTTTCTGGGAGCAGGAGGTAAAGAGTCAGGGGCGAGGCTAGATTCAGAGAAGGCATCATCAACAATGTCCAGTACAGGAGGGATAGCTAAAGGCCTGTGCTGGGGTAGGAGTAAGAAATCCCTAAGCCTCTTTTAGAAGTCAGAGTAATCCTGGCTTTCCCAGCGAAAATGCTCTCTAACAGCATGCAAAGTTTCACCAAAAGACAAAGTACTTAGCTTAGTTGAAGACTTCGGTTCTGAAACTCAAAAATGAAAATTTCAGGAGTCGGCCGACCGGCACTTGCAAACTGCTTCTGCTTCGGGCACCGCACTGCAAGAAAGACTGGTGTAGTGGCATCGACTGCATGCTTTATACCCCTGACTACCTGACGTCATGGATGATGAGACAGCAACCAACGCAGGACCCAAGACTTTGATAATCAGACCGACTGAGGACTGCAAGCAGATAAGCCAAATGTGATGACTGCAACAGCAAAACACGAAGAACATCCAGGACTGCAACAGCGAAGACGCTCGAACATCTACATTTATGGTAAGTATACACAACTGTACTATGTTCTTCATGTTTCACTGTTGCAGTCATCACATTTGGGTAGATTCCCAAAGCTGAGGAAATGGGTGGAGGCAGTCAAGGAAGCTAGGGGCTTGGCTAGCATGCCCTGCAAGACTGCAGAGGCAAAGCCTGCCCTAGATTTAGAAAAGAGTGGCAGGAGGTAATGTTTGGTAAAGCTGTGAACAGATGTCCAGGTGGCTGCCTCCAGGATGTCCCTGGTGGGGACTCCTCTGAGGAAAGCTGCAGAGGTGGAGGCTGCTCTGGTGGAGTGGGTCCTGATCCCCTTGGGGGTAGGCTTGCCATGCTGTTTGAAGTAGAAATGGATGCACTGTGCTATCCATTTGGAAATGGTTTGTTTGGAGATAGCCTTGCCCTCTTCCCCTGAAGCAAAGCTAACCATCAGTTGATCCGATTTTCTGAAGGGTTTAGTCTTTTCCAGACAGTATCTGAGTTGTCTGTGCACGTCTAGAGAGTGAAGAATCCTTTCCCCCTTGTTTTGATGGTTAGGAAAGAAGGTGGGTAAATTAATGGATTGGTTGAGAGCCACACTGGACACTACCTTAGGCATGAAGGATGGGTTAGTTCTGAGGGATAGCCTGTCTACATGGAAGATGATGAAGGGTTCCACAGCCATGAGTGCTTGCAGCTCAGAGACTCACCTAGTTGAAGTTATGGCCAGAAGGAATGCTGTCTTCCAGGAGAGAAATTTTAGCTCTGCAGAAGAAGCTGGTTCAAAAGGAGGCAGGGTGAGCTTTTCCACGACAAAATAAGCTGGTGTCGGTGCCCTTCCTGGGGGCCTCAATTTGCTAACCCCTCTGAGGAACTGTTTGAGCAAAGGGTGTGAGAACAGGGGCTGCTCAGTGGGAAAATGAGCAGAAATAGCAGCAGCATGAATTTTTATAGAGGAGAAAGAGAGACCACTGTGTAGTAGTTTAGCTACGTAATCCAGGATGAGATGGAGGGAGGGCTGTGCCGTACTGGCCCCCCCTTAGCCTGGATCCAGGTGCAGGACCTTTTCCATTATCTGTGTAAGGCTTTCTGGTGCTAGAGCATCTGGCCTCACGGATAACACCCAAAACCTGTTTACTGAGGATGGCTGATTGGTTCAGGTTTACGGAATAAGCCAAGCTGCCAAATTGAGTGCCTGCAATTGGGGATGTATGAATTCCCCTTCCCTCTGGGTTAGGAGGTTTGGAATCTGAGGGAGATGCCATGGAGGCAGTGGGGATAGGCTGCACAGCAAGGGGTACCAGTGCAGTCAGGGCCAGTCTGGAGCTATAAGAATGGTCTTTGGTTTTTCCTCCCTTATTTTGAACAGTACCCTGGGGATGAGAGGTAGGGGAGGAAAGGCATACAATTGGAACGTCTTTAAAACTAATACTGATGTTTTTCATACCTTGGGTGACAAACCCATTTTCTCCACGAAGGTGGGGTTTAACCTTAATTCTTTATTAGAGACAGGTAGTAGTTGTAGTACTAAACATGATAAAACATGTGGAAGTAGACCATGTGGGAGGTGTTCCTATTGTTCATATATATTGCAAGATTCTTCTATTTCCCTTGATAATAAAAACAAAAGTCATGTTTTCTTAAAAAGTAGTAGTTGTTGTTCCAATAAGTTAGTTTATATAGCTATCTGCAGCACCTGTTCTTCCTTCTATGTAGGTAAAACAGAGAGAATGTTTAAAACTAGAATATATGAGCATCTCTATGATATCAAAAATAAAAAAGATACCAATGTTTTATATAAGCATAGCATTGTATGTGATGGTTATCTATGTTTTAAGTTTGGTATACTTGAATTTGTAACTGTTGAAATAAGGGGTGGGGATTGGCAAAATGCATTATACAAGAAAGAGTTATTGTGGCAGTTAAGACTAGCTGCTGATTATCCACCTGGGCTCAATGAGCATATTACTATAATGCCAATTCTCAAAGAAAAGGCAAATCAAATCTAGTAATGTTAACAATGTTTGCTATAACTAAGTGTTTTTGTGGCAGTATTTTTGTACTCTTTTATGTTTATGTTAAGTGGATATGGTCATTTATGATGAAATTATCTATTTTATTGAACCTAATTCTTGCTTGTATACTTTAGTATGTTCTTTTCCCACAAATGGAATTGGTTGGTTCAGAACCAATGGCAGACCAGCAACTTGTATATAAATGTAAAATTCACAATGGCAGTTTGTTCTGAAGAAGTCATACTAATTGATGAAAGCGCTTAACCTGTGATTGCGGACTCGCAACGCTGTGCTCTTTTATTTTTCGAGGAAAGGCATACACCAAGAGGCTGACCCAGGAGAAGGACAGGGCATCCACTTTCCAAGCCATGCAGTGATGCTCCCTGGTGCAGAATTTGCTGAGCTGACGGTTGGTGTGGGAAGCAAAGAGGTTGACCTTCGGGGTTCCCCATTTCTGAGTTATTAGGAAGAAGGTACTTCTGTTGAGCTGCCACTCGTGTGGGTCCAAAAGGTTTCTGCTTAATTGGTCTTCCAGGGAGTTGAGAGAGCCTGGTAGGTATTGTGCTAACAGGTGTAATTGCATGGAAGAGGCCATGAGCCAAAGGGTCATGGCCAGCCTGCATAGAGGGTAGAAGCGAGTCCCTCCCTGCTTGTTGATGTACCACATCACAGTGGTGTTGTTTGCTTCGATCAGGAGAACCCTTTGAGAGAGAAGGGGTTTGAAAGCTATCAAGGCATGCTGCACAGCCATCATCTCTTTTTGACTGATGTGCAGGGGGTTTTGTTGTGGGCTCCATTGGTCCTGTATGCACCTGCCATCCAGGTGTGCACCCCAAGCGTAGTTTGATGCGTCTGTGGTAAGGGTCTGGGTGGCGGGGTGTAGGGAGAAGGGTAGTCCCCTTGTTGTGGCAGCATGCTGTTGTCCACCAAAGAAACTCCCTTCTGAGGTAAGGAATTATAGGTAGAAGAGTTTCCAGGTCTTGAAAGTGTTGACACCAAAGGCTCTTCAGATACCACTGATCTTTCCTGATATGCAGTCTGGCATATGGAATGAGGAGTATGCAAGATGCCATGAACCCCACAGCTTGCAGGATTTTCCTTGCAGAAAGCTGGGGCCTGTTGGCCAGTTGAGAGAAGTAGACTGACAGAAAAATTTGTTTCTCTGGTGTAAAGTATGCCATCTGGGATGCTATGTCCAGACTTGCTCCCAGGAAGATTATCCTTTGGGTGGACACCTGTTTTGATTTCTTTTCATTGATTGTGTACCCTAGGGAGGTTAGTAGACTCTTTACAAAGGCCAGGTGTTTGAGCAGCTTTTCCTGGCTGTCTGTCTGAATAAGGCAGTTGTCTAAGTAGGGGTACATTTGAATATTTCTTTTGTCTGCAAAAGGCAATGGCAGAAGTCAGGCATTTTGTGAAAACTCTGGGAGCAGTAGATAAGCCAAAAGGAAGCGCAGAGAACTGAACGTGTTGAGATCCTGCCCTGAAGCGGAGATATTTTCTGCATGATTCCCTGATAGGAATGTAGAGGTAGGCCTCTTTTAGATCGCGAGTGGCTAGCCAAGAATCCTTGGAGAACATGGGTAGCAGCTGCTGGAGGGTGAGCATTTTGAATTTTAGGATCATCAGGAAGGTGTTTAGAATGGATAGATCGAGGATAGGGTGCCAGGTGTCCTCTTTTCCAGGCACCAGAAAAAGTCTGGAATAGAAGCCTTGGCCTATCTGTTCTGCAGGAACATGTTCTACTGCCCTCAAAAAGAGCAGGGAATGGATTTGCTTTTGAGCCTCTGCGGAAGAACTGGGAACCCTTTTGGGGTTGGAAGGGTGTGGAAGGAGAATCTGAATCCCTGAGACACAATGTTCAGAACCCATTGGTCCTTGGTAATGGTGGCCCAGGTGCTTGAGTGAAAGGAGAGTTTTTCCTCCTGGGGGTAAGTGAAGGTGGGAAGAGGGGAGGTGAGTCATTGTGAGTTCTTACCATAAGGGGGTGGCTTAGAACTCCCTGGTTTTGAAGTGGGGGTAGTCCACTGCTTAGATCTCTGCACTCCCCGGGGCAGCTATCTGGGGGGGGGGGTCTGTTTCCGCAATGCCTCTTTACTCTGAGCAGGAAAGGACCAGTGCTTAAGAGGGAAAATGCCTGCTGAATCTAGGTAGCTGGATCTGTAAGATATCTTTAACTGTTTGCATAGATTTTGCTTTTTCTTCCATCTTTTTTAAGACCTCTCCTGCCTTAGTGCCAAATAAGTTATCTCTGTGCAAGGGTGCATCCAACAATTTAGATTTGACATGGTCTGGCAGGGGTTTGTTCCTTAAGACATGCATGTCTTCTAATGACAGATCCAGTGACTGCTGCCCTACAAGAAGCTTCTAGGGCATCAAAACCACAGTGCAAGGTGTGTTTAGTTACTTGACTTGCAAAATGCATTAAGTCTTGTAAATCTTTAGATTCTGCCCAAGCAAGAAAGGAGGACATTTTTTGTTTAAGGAGTCCCAAGGTATGTTGCTGATATTTAAGCATATGGAACTGACAATTTAGTGCCCTGACAGCAAGAGTAGTTGAGGTGTGTACTTTTTTACCCCATCTGTCCAATGCTCAGGAATCCCTGTCTGAGGGGGTGGGATTCTTAGCAGAGGTTGCTTTAATCCCTTCAGGCTCTTGAGAAATGACCTCAGGGTCAGCTGTTAGATTTTTAAAAAATATTTGTGTGAGTCAGGGACTCTGTAGTACCTGTCTGGTTTTCTGGGAGCAGGAGGTAGGGTGTCAGGAGTCAAGCTGGATTCAAGGAAAACATCATCCACCACATCCAGGACTAGGGGGAATGGCCAAGGGTCTGTGTTGCGGAAGCTCTAGGAATTCCCTAAGTCTCTTTTTGGACTGAGGGTAGTCCTGACTCTCCCACTGGAAATGGTCCCTTAAAGTATGCAGGGTTCCCCCAAAGGAAAAATCCTCTGGGGGAGAGGCTGAAGGAATGGATTTCTCTGCATCAGAATCCTCATAAGTGGAGAGGGGCTGCATGTCTTCACAGTCAGATGCATCAGATTCATCTGACTCTTGTTCAGACAAAACTACTGGGGACAGATCTCTTTTCCTTTTTGAAGGGGTAGCTTGGCTTCCGCTGATCAGCATGATAAGGTCTTCTGCCATTTTAAGCATTTGAGAGTGAGGCAAGGTACTAGGCGCCTGAGATTGGGTAGTCGGTTTCTTGGGTGTGGTTTGAATCCTGGACCCAAGGGACTCAGATGTTTTCAAAAGAACGGTAGTCGCGAAAGAAGATGTCGATTTGGGTTGAGATTCGGAGGTGCAGAGGACTTCCTCGGAAGCCAGTGGCTGCTCAGCGGCTCCAGACCCATCCAAGGTAGAGACGACCGCAGGATCCTTAGACGAAAAAGAGTTTTGTGGCATACCAGACTGCGAAAGGGTCTCGGTAGCAGACTGCGAATCAACTGAAGCGGGCATCAGGAGCTGCGAAAGCGCTTCACTGAGTACCGGAGGAGTGACGACTTAGCTTAAATGAAGCATCGTTGGAAAGTTTGGACATGTGCGGTCTGTCATTATCTTTATGTTTTTTCAGAAGATCTGCTGTTGGATGCCTTACTGAAGCCATATGGGAATTTGAGGACTGCAAACGAAAATATCTGGCTACAATAAGGGCCCGGCGATAGTTAGTTCTGGTGTTAAAGCACAAAAGCGACAACGGGGGACATTGTGGTCTGGGCCTAGCCAAGTGACGCAGTAAGAGTGGAAGTCTTGGTGTAGTATTTGCTTTCCACAGGTGAGACAATTATTAACTTTTTCTGACATTGGTTCGTGCAAGAAAAAAGGATCCCCAATGGGGCACTTAGCTTTAGAAGACTTCAACTTCAATTCGGAAACTCAGGTAGCGGCCAACTGGCACTCATGCGAACTGCTACTGCTTTGGGCTCCACGGCAAGAAAGACTGATGTAATGGCATTGGCTGCCTTAACTTTGTACCATTTATGACCTGACATCAGTCCTCAAGCCTCAGAAACCGATGCAGAAATACTAAGTCTCTGGTATTCGGGCCGGCCGAGGGCTACTCTGGCAGGGATAACCCAAATGTGATGACTGCAACAGTGAAACATGAAGAACATCTGGTTGCAAACCATAGCATTAACAACTCTGTGCCCCAGTACAGGCAATTGCACACAGCCTTTAAATTGTACAATTTAGACAGTATACGTTACTGACAGAAGCAGTAGCACAGTTGCCCCGCCTTGCTGTCACTGCATGTCTCTGTAAAATGAGCATCTCAGTTATAACAACCACATCAGCTGTACTGTCTGAACAGTACCATTCTCGACATGATCCTCAGAACATACATGAGTTCTAAAACTATATATATATATATATATATATATATAATGTTCCAAAATAATATATATATATATATATATATATATATATATAATGTTCCAAAATAATATATATATATATATATATATATATATATATAATGCCTATAAAGACTAACTATATAGACATGACAGGTTCACATCCAGCTGCAACCATGAGGCTGCAGAAATCAAAGCAGCTGCACGTCACTCTGAGTTGTGGATGACATATGTGTAATGGCTTGTGATAAAGCTTATAGCCTGATGCTTTGAAAACAGCTGCTGACCCATGCAGGGCCTGGTGAAAACATCAATCTAAGCTGGATGAAGAACTGTGTGTCTGTAGACCATAGAGATGCTACTGGCTGAACATACTCCCATTCAAACTGAGGAGAGGGCCTTAATGATGTTCAGGTGCATCAACACCCTAAACAACTTGTAAACCCTGTTTAATGGCATTCTCTACCAGCTCATTTGAAAAACCTGCCCACCCCATCAAGGCCAGAGGTTCAACATGAATGTGTCACACTTGCGATCCTCTTGGGTCAGTAAATATTCAAGACATTAAACACCCTCATTGAAAATACAGTAAAACCTTCTCTGTATCAAAAGGAAAGGGGCACACAACCTCTAATCGCCTCTAACACACCACATTATACAGTTAATACAGCAGACAGATGTTACAAGAACACTTTGACTGTACAGTAAACTCTCAGTTAACCAGCACCCATGGGGATTGGTAGATGCCAGACAACTCTAGTTTCTGGTGCTTGAGAGTTACTATTAAAAATAGGCCTGAGTAATACTGCATCCTATACTATTTGTTTGGTTTGAGTTGTTCTGAGGTTGGGGAGAGAGGTAATTTATTCCTATCTTCCTTAAAACTCTAAAAATGTAAGGTATGTTTTTGCGGGGGGGGGGGGGGGGGCATAGAAAGTGCAACACATGAAAATTGTACTATATTTCTTTGATTTTTTTTTTTCTGGTTGCTTGAGTTCCGGATAACTAAGAGTTTACTGTATATTTAAGGAGGTAAACATTCAGGATGATGGTCTCCACACATTTAAAAGTATCACCTACATCCAGAAATGGACATCTTTCCAAAAAGTCCAAACAACATAGCATTACCCAGCACCAGGTTTTGCCATCTGTCCAGAAATGACCACATCAACAGAGGGCAGAATTTGCACCAGGTAGATCAGAGTCAATATTCCATTCATAAAAAAAGAGTTGATGTCAGAAGATGGCTAGCTGTGAAAAAAAACAAAACACTGGAATGATTCTGCTAACACTACTTTACATATGAGTGCTGAATACTAAAGTAAACAGGGAAACAATACTTAATAAAAATATGCTGCATGTGGGGATGCTGTCAAATACTGAGCCACTCTGGTAAGTGAACTTTCTTTAGAACAGTAAGCTACATGCAGTGTTATTACCAACTACAGCCAGTGATATTATCCAAGTCATTTAATTTCTCTCATGTCTACAACAAACTCCATTTCAGACCAATGTTTTTAGCTGCTCTTCATCCTGAGTTCTAAAATTCAGTCTATTGTCTGTTGCATAGTCAGGCTTTTTACTCAAGATGCTCACTGCACCTGATGACTTCAATTTACCTTACATCATGACACATCACAGGGAATGTTTTCAGGCTTAGAAAATACTAGTAACTAATAAAATAATTTCTGCCAGACTGTACTCTTACAATGAGTTTTCTACATCTCTAAATATGTCTGCATGCAACATTTTTCCTTAAATCTGAATTAGCTTTGAACAGCATACAATTGATTCAGCTTTTATGTGAACATCTATAAGCATTTATAGTTTTTTAGCAGAACTACTTATACTTACAGGTGACAGCCTTTGACTCCAAGGAATCGGGCCGGAAACATTTCGGTGATCATAGGTTCTAGATGAATCTGCTACTGATCTATTTAAAATCTTTTTGGACTTTCTTAAAAGTTCTTCAGTCACTTCCCAGCCTATAGAAGGACTGTGCCTTCTAGAACTAGGCTCAGAAGAGTTCATTTTAGCATTCATCCCATTGTTATCCACTACAGATCTGTGATTCACACTTGAGCTAGTGGAAAAAAGGTCCTCACTTTTAGACTTGCTTTCAGACCAGTAGGTAGGGCGAGATGATTTTGAAACATTCCTCACTGTAACATTTTTGGTTTCTAATGATTCTTCCTTAAGTGGTTGTTTCGGTCTGTGACTTCTCCTAGTAAGACCTTCTGAATCAGATTTATTGCTGTTGCTTTCAGCTACTACTTCTGGCGATACTGTTACACTGCTCCGTCTGACTGACACTTCTGCTCTGTTTTTGTTGTCAGAGGCACTGTCTGCATCTACAGTGACAGCAGGTTTTAACACAATATCATTACTGCTAATTGAGATTTCATAGGGCAGACTGATACTGCTTTTAGGCAATGGGGATTCATTCTGAGGA
Source organism: Protopterus annectens (assembly GCF_019279795.1). NCBI lineage: Eukaryota > Metazoa > Chordata > Ceratodontiformes > Protopteridae > Protopterus > Protopterus annectens. The sequence goes on from NC_056727.1 coordinate 1,251,351,481, forward strand.
AGCACTATGCTTGTTGTGGAAGTATGTCTTTCCCTTGGAGAAGGTGGTTCAGATGGGTAGATGGTTATACTACTTGTCACTTTGCTATATGCACTTTTTGAATGTCCAGGTATCTCAGTGGTTATTTCAGCTGTAGGTCCTCCCATTATCTCTTTCTTATCTCTGTCAATTATAATAGGATTGATTACTTGCTTAGTCTGCCGTGCCATTCTAGGACTAAATGGTCTTTTCACATCCTCCTTATTCTGAGTAACTGCAGCTGTATCCTCCTTAACACTTTTTACAGCAGAAGACTCTGTGGTGATTTCCTGAAACCTTGAAGGACGAGCATATCTTGAAGGTACATTTGTAACTGTGGCTTGGACTTCTGAGGACGAATCAATTTCTACCTCTGAAGACTTTTCTTCAAAATCTAAGCTACGTGAAGAAAAGGATACTTTCTCAGTGAATGGTGCACTTTCATTTCCATTTACAGGAAGTGGAGAAGGTGTGTGTGACCTATACACTCTATATACTCCATTTGGCAGACTGCTTGTGCTATCATTTGATGAAATGTTACCTTCATTCTCATTTGGCTCAGAAACGCCTAACTTGGTTGCAGACACACTGTCCTGCTTTTGCTTTTCAAAAAGTGCTTCTGGATTGCTTTGATTTGTGTCCCTTGTGACTGAGAAAATTTTGTCTGACTTATTCTTTGGTCCATTGTCACTGGATTTTGATGTTTTCCAAGACACAGTTGTATTTTTCTCAGTGACTGCATTTAGATACCGGTTAAGAGCAGATTGTGGTTCTCTAGCTTTCCTCACATCATTCTGTGAAATACCAGCTTCTTTTGGTACAGATGAAACACTGGAACACAACTTTTCTTCGAGCTTTCTACGGTTCTCTACCAAACCAGAAGAAGTCTTTGACAGTTTTGAACCACCTGGGTTTGAACTTTGAGTTTTGGTGCTGCTTTCCAAAATATTCCTGTCCCTGTTTCTGAGTCTCTCTCTTTCTTTTGAAGGTGATGAATCACGTGGTTTAGGTTGTGCTGGCACCGAAAACCTTTTCTTCTGCTTTTGTGCTTTTAAGAAGCTGTTTTCTTCAGTGTCAACCTCACCATTTTCTATAACTTTACTGTTTCCTAGTTGCAGTTTCAACCCTTCAATCTGTTCACTCAGTGCCCTTGTTTTATTTTGTTCAGCTAAAATCTTTATTTGAAGTTCGTTATTTCTAGTTTCTGCTTTTGTAAGATTTTCTAGGAGTTCTTTATTCTTGGCATCAGCTCTTCTAAGGTCTTCTAATAGATCACCATTCTTGGCTTCATTTTTTTTAAGATCTTCCTCAATGGTTTGTAATTGTTTAATGCGGTTTTTAAGCTTTTCTATTTCCTGATTGAGATCTTTGACTTTGTTGTCCTCTTGGACGCTACTCTTCTCATGTTCTTTTGTTTCAGAGTCTTCATTCTTTGTCTGTTTCAAGTCTTCAGAATTTCCTTTTGTCCTACTCTCCTTGGAGACTTTATTGGAAATATCTTCTTCCTCAATCCTTCCTCTTTCAGACCAATTTAGTGACCTTTCCATAAGATTTGTTGCATTTCTGCTTTGATCGGCTGTACTTAGTCTGTTGTTCTGTTCCACCTTATGCATCAGCTCCTGGATAATGGTGCTATCCTGCTTTTGTTTTTCTAAAAGACGACTTCTTTCATTAACAAAAGCAGTTGTTAAAGTCTTAAGCTTTTCCATTTCCATTAATATACTTTGCTCAGTTTTGTCTAACCTACTTTCAGACTCCTCAAGTTCTTTAAGTCTTAGCCTAAGTGTCTCCAACTCTGAAGTCAACTTCTTGGTCAAATTTTTTTCCTCATTAAGACTTAGACATAACTGTGTGCAGTCAGTCTTACTTTTATTAAAAGCCTCTTCTAACTTTTCCAGTTCAGCCATTCGCTTCTGAAGCACTTCGATTTCATTTTTAAGATCCTTGGTGATTTTTTCCTCATGTTCCAGTTTCTCCTTTACAGTTCTGCAAATATCTTCAGCCTTCTTTACTTCTTCATCTTTCCCTTCAATTTTAAGCACTCGTTTGCGAAGGGCATCAGCCTCGGCAAGCATAGCAGAGTTGCTACCTTCTGCTTGGATGATCTTGTCCTGCAGATCAAGTAATTCTTCTTCTGCTTTCTGTATGTTTTTTGTAGCCTCCTCCAACTCATCTAGACGACGTCCAAGGCTCTGCAGTTTATGTCGCAGAAGGCGATTAGATGTTTCTCTGTAAATTGCTGGTTCTGCCATTTTGTTTTACTTGGCAGTGCTTCAGCAGAACCAGTCTTGCACTGTACAAGTCTGAGTCCTTTTGTGCAGTTTCTTCTTTTCTCTGATCATCTATACTCCTCTATCTTACTTTAAACAACAGAAAATTATTTTTTATTATTCTGCCCAAGACAGGCTGATTTTGCGCCACAAATTTTCACTGTGTTGGGATCCTGTTCAACAGTCAAAGGCATTCATCTGCAGTTTAAGGAAACAGAGAAAACAAATTACTGAAAATATTGGCAGGTTACCTTTCTAAAGGTTTATGATTACCTTACATTTGTCAGTTATATCTTATCTGATTTACATGTTTGTCAGATTGATAGATTTCTTACCGGATGTTATGCACCACTTAACAAGATCATACAAAAAAGCTGGTTTATCCTGCTGAGTAGTACTTGCAGAAAAAAAATGCCTAAAGGAGAATAAGATACCTTTGAAACTCCAGAACTTCAAGAGTGTCGTATTCAGGAGCATTGGCCATCATATAACAAATTGAGTCAAAGCCCATTTGTTCAGGATTGACTGAATAATGCTGCAACAAAAATACAAACTGCAGTGTCATCACAGAAGAGATATCCTCTTTGTACCCTCCCTTCTAATTGGGGGAGGAGGGAGTTAGTTCCATGCACCTCATGCTTAGTATAGCAAACTCTGAAGTAATCAGGCCTTAGAGAAAGATATACAACCTATGAAGCTTTAATTCCTCTTGAATCACAAGATGGTCAATCAGCCTCAACCAACTAGCCTTTGATGAATCAGTCAGAAATAAAAATACCCCCCCCCCAAATCAAAAGGTGCTTCAACAAAGTATTAGTTTAAGGGTGTGCACACTTATGCAACCAGCTTATTGTACATTTTTTATTTCTTTATATTTTTCCCCGAACAGATTTGTTTGTTTTCAATTGAATTGTACAGGTTATAGGCACATTAAAGGTAGGGAAAGTTTTGAAATTATTTATTGTGGTCTCATTTTTTTATATCACAAAAACTTGACATTTTAACAGGGGTGTGTAAACTTTTTATATCAACTGTATTTATATTCCACCTAAAACTGCTATAATGGAGCTTAAGAAAATTCTGGGAGCAATAATCAGCTTTCAGCAAAGAATATTACTTATAGGTGGGGACTGGAATTTGGTTTGCACCAGTGAAGATGCGTCTGGGGGGCCTAGAAAGGAAAATACAACAAAGGAGGGTAGATTTTGAAGAAATTTCTGAAAAGGTTTGGCATGGAAGATGTGAATTCATACTAGGAGTTCGGAGTGAATTTACATATTATTCTCCAAGATACAAAAACTGGACTGGGCTAGGCTAGATAGAATTTATATTTCACAGGGACATGTGCACTTAATTGAAGGTCTTGAAATGCACCCAACTACTACTTCAGATCATGCATCAATAGTAACTAAAATAAAAACACAGGGTAATGAAATAAAAATGAGACAGTAGCACTTTCCCACCTATCTGCTGAAAAGAGAGGAATTTAGGGACTGGGTTTTGGAAATTATTCAGAAGCTATTAATGAAGACAGATATTTCTTCTGAAAATATAGCTGGGGATTGGGATAAAATTAAAGTGGAATTTAAAACTAGGGTGGAATCAAAGGAAAGGGAGATCTGGTTAAGAAGTAACAAGAACTATTTAGAGGGACTGACAAATGTCAAAGTATTGCACAATAGGGGGAATCCCACAGAACAAGAAGAGTAACAACTGCAGAATGCTAAACAGAAAATAAGGGATTATCTTGATAATATGCATGAGTTTAGAAACATTGCTGTCAAGCAACTGTTTTTGATAACTCCAGAGCACAAAAACTTTTAGCACAATGAATCAGACAAAAGAAAGTAGAAAGGGTTGTCACCAAGCTTTGGGAGCCTATAACAAACAAGGGCGATAACAAGAGATTTTGTAGAAGTACTAGAAATATTTTGGAAATGTTATGAAAGTCTGTATAAAGCAGAGAAACATGGAAATCAAGAAAAGGTGCAAATGGAAATGTTTATGGAAGAATTAAATATGCCAAGTTAGATGAGGCTCAATTACTAACACTTAAGCTAGGAGGGGATGAGATACAAATGATGATGTATAACCAATCTACAGGAAAGTCCCCAGGATTACATGGTATTCCTGTGGAAGTTTGAAAGCTAGGAGGGAAAAAAAACTGAAAGATCTGCAAGGTTTTGCTTAACAGTATTTTAAGCGAAGTACCAACATCCTGTTAGAAAGCGGTGGTGGCTGTAGTACCTAAAGAGGGTAAACATCCATCGGATCCAGCTTCATACAGGCCCCTTTTAATACTAAACCATGATTATACAATGTTTATGTCTGTAATGGCTAAAAGATTGACAAAAGTGATGCCAAAATTGATAGATATGGATCAATGTCGTTTTGTGGAGGGGAGACAAACATTTGACATTAACAGAACACTGATGATCCAGAGGGAATGTAAGAAAATATCACTGTTGTTGGTGGGTCTTGATGCAGAGAAAATATTTGACAGAGTAAGTTGGGACTTCATGAGCAGGGAAATGAAAGTAGTTGCTACCTCTGATAAAATTAGAAGGTTGATTAGGAGTACATATGAGGGCTCGGAGGTGAAAATTAAAGTGAGTAGGGTCCTCTCTGATAATTTCTGCTTGAATAGAGAAACCAGGCAGGGGTGTCCTCTTTCACCTTTGTTATCTGCATTATATTTAGAACCACTGGCAAAGAAAATAAGGGACTCAGAAATTCAAGGATGTAATTGGTATGATAGTCAAGAAAAGCTGGCTCTTTTTGCAGATGATATTTTACACCTGACAAAACCAAAAAGGGACATTATAGTGTTGTGGAACATTTTAAGACAGTTTTAAATCTTCTCAGGATACAAAGTTAATGAAGCTAAAACAAAGGCAATAGCGGTAAATTATGTACCCACAAACAAATTATTTCAGCAATATCCATATTTATGGGGATATGATAAAATTAAGGATTTAGGAGTATGGATTAAAATGACTTTGTTGTGGCAGCTAAGGATGTGTGGGAGGAGACCAAACAGAAAATAATACAAAAACTGAGAAACTGGAAGCTTTGTTATATGGATATGGACAGTAAGATACAAGTAGTTCAAATGCTTTTAGTCCCTTTAGTTTTATACACAGAGCAGGCATATCTTTATTAACCAGTGCAGACGGTGTGGATGCCAATTAAAAAAAAAAACAGCTGAAGGATTTTTTCTGGGAGGGGAAGGTGGCAAGGGTCAAGCTGGATAAGCTGATTCTTCCAATAAAACAAAGCAGAGTAGGATTACCCAATTTGAAGGGGTATTTTAGAAAAAACAGCTAAGGCTTTTACACATAGCACAAGCAGAAAACTATAATTCAAAGTGGAAAGGGGTGATGATTATACAGGGGAGATGCTCAAGAAACAAGGAGAGTCTGGAATTTTGGATGCAGAACCTTAAGGAGAATGACAATAATTATACAGAATATTATATTCATAAAGTAGCAGAAAATATTTTTAAGAACAAAGCCAGCACAGGAATGGAGAAAAGGGATTTTGCCGATATGGATAACTGTAATCAGGGATACAGACATTAGGCAAGAGGGGGTTGGAATGTACTGGAGAAAACTGGCAAAGGATTCAAGGTACTGGGAACAAATAACTAGAAAAGGAAAGGTAATAGAATGGGAAGAAGCCAAGAATGTATTTGGCTTGCAGGTTAGAGATTACCTTCCCTATCAAGGACTGATATCAGAAGATAAGCATAGAGAAAGAAACAGGAGGGTCCTAAATGAAAGACCAGTGCTGGTAGTTTTTAATGGACTCTAGAACAGAAGCTGCAGCTAAAAAAGGAATAATTAGTAGAGCATATAAAATATTGCATGACAACTATAAGAATCAATCGGTGGAGCTTAGAAAGGATTGGGAAGAAAGACTGCATAAACAATTCACAATGAGACAACGGGGGATGTATGTATATCTTCCAAATATGCAACAAAGTCTAGAAGATTTAGGATCTTTGCTTGGAAGTGTTTACACAGGTATTTTTATACTGCAAGTAGACTCCAAAGAATTTTTCCTCAGGTAGACACCAAAAGTTGGAGGTGTAATGGGGAAGAAAGAGTTAATTGGGAACATATTTTCTGGGAGTGTAATGAGTTGGCAGAGTTTAAAGATTACATGCAGACTGCTTTGTCAGCAATACTGGGGGAGCAAGCTGGTGTAACTAAGGAAATTATCTTTTTGAGCTATGATACAGAATCGGACTTGCCTAGACATGGTAAGGCCTTGCTGAGTCTTAATTATGGTTGCTGCTAAAAAAAGGAATTACTAGGAGATGGAAATCACAGTCTAGACCAACTATACTAGAAATAGTGAATATAGTAACAGAGATACAGCAGTTGGAATTGGGATCTTTAGAAAAGGGAACGAGCAAACCACATAGGAAAAAAGGGGAATTGTGGGAACATTATATGCAGAGGAAGAACGAGGTTTAAATGAAGGCATGATTTGAATGAGGTATGAAATTCTTTATTGACAATGACTGGATATATTATAAGTGATGTATAATGTTTGCAATTACAGATGTCTCAACGGGGTTTGTGATGCAAAATGTTGACAGCTAAACTTGTATTAATGTGGTTTGTTTTTCATTTATACAAAAGTAAGACTGCCTGTGTCATACGTGATAATTTAATACAGATTTTTTTGTTAAAAAAAAAAAAAAAAAAAAAAAAAAAAAAAGACTACCAACTTTATGGTAGGCAGATTACACAATACAAATGGCCTTGTAGAGAAACAAACCAAGAAAAGTCCAAAGAGAGTAAATGTTGTGTTGAATAAAAGTATTCCAACATAAAAAAGACAAGACAACAGCAGAACAATCCAAGGCAACGCAGGACCTGTGTGTTTTTATGGTTTGACAAAGCCCTACGGTGAAAGCACTTACCTGTTTCTGAAGTACTGAAAGTTTTTTGCTTCAATAAAACAGCTTTATTTTATGTTCTGGTCGTTTCTACATGGTCCTGTGTTGCCTTGGATTGTTCTGCTCTTATCTTGTCTTTTTTTTTACAAATGGCCTTGTGTAGAGTAGCAATCAATTTAGCTTTCTACAGCAGGACAAGGAAGAAGAGGGGTGGTAGAGTGTTACAGAATACTGCATTGTCTCCTCATAACAAAAGGTTCTCCAGTTCAATTCTCGGCTTGATTGCTTTCATTGTGGAGTCTGCATGTCTTCCCTGTGTTTGCATGGGTTTCCTCCAAGTCCTCTGGCTTCCTTCGATTCCAAAGACACTAAATTGGCCATAGGTGTGAGTGTGTATGTGTGCAGTACGGAAGAACTATTCTGGCAAGTCTAGCCATCTGATGGTGTGAACCTTGTCTCTAGATGACTGTCAATGTTGAAGTAACACCCCGACCCCATGTGCAAAAATGGGAAGAGGGGTTGTGGGTGAGTGGATTGATAAGGAAGAGGAGAACTTATGTCATTTTCAGAACATAATCACACATTAAGTGCTTCATTACAAATTTAATTTATTGAGTTTGATATCAGCTCTGAAATTTAACTGCTAATCTTGTACTTTCCAAAGATCTCAATGCTTGAATCAGTGCAGTGAGGGCATACATTTCTTTGATAGCCCTGTACAGTTTTTTTTGGTTAATATCAAAGTACATGGCTCAGTTGAACAGCCTTCAACTTAGAGAAGTTGTGGACTAAATAATTAGACATTTACATTTTTGCAAAGGTCAAGGAATCGTAAGAGTTGGTCTCTCAGTCCTTGGAAGAACAGAATAGAAGAGAGTCAACAATACTAGAGGATTCTGGGGTAAACTGCCAATATAATACATGTACTATCAAGAAAAAATGAAAACTGTACAAGTCTGACAACTGTCCCCTGGATGACTATGTTATAAGTAATGCAATAGACAGACTACCCAAATTGATCTGCATATATGCATTTTGTTAGATAACATTGCTGCCTGACAGATATTTGTACACCAATTTCGCTACAGTGTCTTTTTTTTTGTGTGGCGTTCATACCTTCATATGTTGAATTGTTTTTACCAGGTGGTGTAGTTTACCTTTGGTATGTACTTGTGAATTAAGAGGAAGGCAATCAGTCAAATTGTCTAACTGTACAAGGTGTGTGTGTGTGTGTGTGTGTGTGTGTGTGTGTGTGTGTGTGTGTGTGTGTGTGTGTGTGTGTGTGTGTGTGTGTGTGTGTGTTCTGCAAAAGATTGATGTGCTACCTAGGGCTTGTACCCAGTGAGTGCTGAGAAGAGCTGCAATCCTGAACTAGACCAAACAGGTAATCAGAGAAAATGAATGAATATAATTCGCTTTTATCAACTGTTTTCAGAGCCAAACCAGTGTTTTGCCTTTACTACTGTTCAGCATCCCTTTCATTTTAGTCTTACTAAATCACACACTTGCCCTATTTCTAAAAAAATTCCTTAAATATTGCTTAGTTCAAGAACATTAAAAAAAAGGGAAAACAGATGCCAAAGACATGCGTCTGGAGCATTTTGCCCAAGGCCTCCATTGAAAATAGACTCTGTCTTAGTCAGACTTTCCTGGTAAACAAAAGTTAAATAAATTTTACTGCAAAGGCACATCATAATGAAAAATTAAAATGCTTCAGTTTATTTCACAATCAAACTGCTACCCAGATATAATTACAAACATTAAACCCATCGTTTCTAGCAATTAAATCTGCTCTAAGAAAAAGCAACATATAAATCGGTAAGTATGTAGGAACATACTTAAGATAACATTACAACATCGCTAGGTAGTAATTCATCCTGAATCACATCCAAGAGTTCTATGAAAAAAGATCAAGGAATGGTTAAACTATACCTGGGACAGCCACTGTCAGTTTTAATTTCTCTGTGGCCTTGTTTCCCCATGAAAGGGCATTTATTTACTTAAATGAACTCTTCTGATTATGTTACCATCCTGCTGATTAGCAGGACTACTGTGTCAAAACAAATTTGAATCAGAGAAGTGCTTTTCACCATTCATTTTGCCTTCTTCATGGGGAAGGAAGTCCTGATTTTCTCATGGCATAAAGACTTTGCTCACCCCCCCCCCAACACATATATACACACACAGATTCAATGTCTGGATTTAGGTTAACCAACTGAAACTGTTTTGTCACATTTGAATGGAATAGGAATAAAAGTGGTGGAACAGCATTCACTCCCAAAAAGAAATTATTTTGGTTGGGCTAGTCAAAGCCTCTCTTCATCACATACAAAAGGCACCCCAAAAGACATTGCAAAGGGGACTTTCCTCCTTACAGCAACCTTGGATTCAAATACGCCTTTCAACCACCTCTGCAATCATGGTAGTTTCAAATAGTGCTTAAGACTATACGTCCTAGCATGTCTACTGTCTGTTCTGGCTGACCTGTGTCACAACTCTGAAAGAAAATATATGAATTTTAGTATCTAGTACAAGCCAGCAACAGACATGTCCAAACTTTGTTAATGAATTTCCTTCTGGCTATGTCCTCTCCAGCTTCTATCAGACGTACTAACTGAAAAACACTTCATCATCAAGAAATGCTAAAAACAAGCATGATGTCAATTTTCTAACAATTTACACAGCTCTGACTGAAGGAGAGGTGTGCTGAGTATGCTGCACAACACATGCTGCAAACCTGAGAAACTTCTTACCAGAAGTGAACCATTCTTGGGGCAAACCTAATGCCTAAACAAACATTTATTACGGTAAGAATATCAGAACATTGCATGTATACTGCAAGTGTCACTTCACAGAGCCTGGCAATATTTTTATATTTGCAACTATGCTTTAAATCTCAGAATGCTATTAGCTACCAGTCCTGTCTGATTTATTGTACCTTCTTTGATAAGATCTGTGAAATCACCTCTTTCAACACCCTGTTGCTGTATTGCCTACCATGTTTACCTAACATTCTGAGGACAGCCAAGAGTGAGAAGGGTAATTTAAAGCCTTCCCTCCTGCACACATCACAAGTAGATGCTTGTAGCAGGCCATCAAGAGTAAGGCCCCAAGTCTGACACTATGAGAGGTTGACAAAATTAAAACCTTCAAAAAAAAAAACAGCAGCAGCTAGAAAATGAAAAGATTAACTAGCTGTAATTGAAATACTGAATATTTTAAAGGACATAAAAGATCTCAAGGTGGGATTTTAAGAAAAAGGAAAACTAAGGCCTCATCATGTAACAATGGCAAACCGTGTTCTGATTACCCCATCCATTTAAATTAATAAAGTTCACCAACTACACCCCCCCCCCCCCCCCCCCGTCTGAAGTGGAGAATGCCATGATTTACAACCAACCCATCAAGCCCTGCTGAAGAAAAAACTTTTTAGGACTATGTACAGATGCCTTAGCAGACTGGTTATGGAAACATTTCTCTACAATATGACAGCTGATCAAGCAAGATACACACCAATAAGAAAAACGTCAGCACTAATGAATACTCATTAAGTATTTAACACACTACACAACGGTTTTTACTGATAAACTCATTTTCCTTTGCTTTGCTCTTGCTGCTGATTGTGCTTGAATTTTTTTCCCTTTTTTTATCTTGACATGATGTTCTTAGTAATGGATTCATGGTATGTTTGTTACAGATGATATATTTGTTACAACTGAGACAGTGTTTAATACTTTTGTCTTTATGCTCCAAAATCAGAAAAAAAATAAACTTATTACTCACTACAGTAGTGTGAGACCCGACTGTAACAACACTTTCAGAAATGTGTATAAAGAAGTTATGTCTTATCATAATGTTCCATCTGTGTTGTTGATCTTCATCTATTCTTGACTTGTGGGTTACATTTTCAATCCGGCCGATATATAGCTTGCGTCAGCCAAAAAATCTCTCCAGTTGCAAGTCTACCCACAATGCCCCTTCTCCACATTACCTCAGATCGAGTTTGCAATCAGATAAAGAGGAGACTCTAAGTTAGAAACCTTGCCAAAGGTATCCTTAACTATAAAAACCCAGGACAGAATGTCTCTCCACCATAAGTCTAAAGGAGGGGGCAGGCAGGAGGGACATAAGAATAGATGAAGACTAACAACACAGATGGAAGGTTATGGTAAGACACAACTTCTTTATCTGATGTTGTCAATCTTCATCTATTCTTGACTTGTGGGACAGAGTTCCCAACTACCTTAGATCCTGGGTGGCACTATGGAAGAACATTCCTGAGAACCACAGAACCAAAAGATGTTCTCCCCCTGGAAACCATATCCAACTTGTAATGAGTAATAAAAGTATGTGGCGTAGCCCAAGTTGCAGCTGCGCAAATTTCTGACATGGAAGCTTTGGAATGAAAAACAGATGAATTTCCACAGATCTGGTAGAATGTGCGTTCACTGGTATAGGGAGTCTTAGCTTTTGTTTTTGAAAGATATGCAATCCCTTAACCATCTGGACAGAGTAACCTTAGGCACAGGTTTGCCCAAAGTTGTACTTGCAAAGGATACAAATAACTGTTCTGATTGTCTAAACTGTTTAGCTCTATCCAGACAGAAATGTAATTGCCTATGCACATCCAAAAGGTGCAGGCAGTACTCACCTTTATTAGGAAAATTCAGAAAAAATACAGGTAAATCTATGGACTGGTTGATACTGGCCTCTGAAATCACTTTAGGAAGAAAGGTCGGGTTTGTTCTGAGGGATACTCTGTCTTTATGGAAAACTAAATAAGGTGCTTTAGAGCACAGAGCCTGTAATTTGGAGACTCACCTTGCTGAAATGACAGCTATGAGAAGTAATGTCTTCCAAGAAAGGAATTTTAAGTCACAGGTAGCTCCAGGTTCAAACGGAGGTGAAGTAAGTGATTGTAATACAACAGTCAAATCTCATGGCAGTAGCGGCTCTTTGAAAGGAGGCTTCAAATGGATGGTGCCTTTAAGAAAAACCTTACAAAGCCTGTGATTAAAGGCTGGTTCCTGTTACCGTTATGGAAATTTGAAAGAGCTGCTAGGATAACCTTGATTGTAGAAGCAGAAGATCCTTTACCAAACATAGCAGCTAGAAATTATATTACATAATCAAACTTTTAAAAGTTCAAATGTCACATGGTCGACACCATATGATCGAACTTTTAAAAGTTCAAAAATGCAATTAAAAAAATAAACCAAAGAAAAAAAAAATACCTGAATGATTTAAGCAGGGGGGCAAGCTGCCCTGCACCTCCCACACCCCCCACTACAGTGCAGAAAAGGGAAATCTTCCCATTCTGCACTGTACAGAGATCTCCGTTGAAACATTCAGACTTTTAAAAGTTCGATCATATGGTGTCGACCATATGACGTTCGAACTTTTAAGAGTTCGACAACGTGATATAGACCCCAAATAGAGTATCTCTTCCACTTACTAAGGTAGAGACTCCTGGTGGATGGTTTATGGGATGCAAACAAAATGCGTCGCATGGGAGAAGGAATACTATTATGCCTGGCGACCTACGGAATTGGAGAAACCAAGCAGTAAGCTTGAGATTCTGAAGGTTGGGGTGCACTAGTCCCTGGGGTTGGGATAGAAGGTCCAGAACTGGGTCCAGATTCCATGGGCGGTGAAGTAGGTGAGGCTAGAGTAAGGGAAATCAAATCTGTCAAGGGCAGTGAGGATCACTTTGCTTCTCAACCGAGCTGCTTTCTTGAGAAAAAGAGGGATCAGAGCGAAGGGAGGGAAGGCATAAAGGAGACCTGGGGGCCAATCATGGAGAAGAGCATCTCTGGGGGACTGCCCCTGAGGGGGAAATAGGGCAAAGTAGCTTCTGCACTTGTTGTTTAGGGGTGAAGCAAACAGGTCCCAGCAAGGCTGGCCCCAGCGAAGAAAGATCTTCTTCACTACTCTGCAGTTCAGAGACCACTTGTGAGGCATGAAGATGTCATCTGCTCAGTTTTTCGCTCTCACGTTTGAACTCCCCGGGATGTGCATTGCTATCAAAAAGCAGTTGGAAGTTATGGCCCACTGCCATACACAGAGGGCTTCTCGACAAAGTGGGTAGGACTTGGTTCCCTCCTGTTTTTTGATGTACCAGACTACTGACATGTTGTCTGACTGAATAGCTATCGTCCCTTGAGGTAATCGGTGGTTATGCATTGCCAGGTGTTCAGGTGCAAGGAGAATCTTCCCCGACTACCTCCAGAGATAAGCAATTGGGCCCCCTTTCAGGAGTGCTGGTAGGGTTGACCAGAGAAGGACTTCCTGGAGCCCTGATTCTGTGGACCACCCCTGTCTGTGGGATGGCGTCTTCCATTGTAACTCCTCCCTCTGCTCCGAGGGTAGTCCAAACCACATGTATCCTGGAAAGGCTTCTGGGATTTCTTGAACCACATTTTATCACTCATTTGATTCCTGGAACAAGATCATTGAGGAGTGGAAAAACACACGGCCACAAGAGACAAAGTCTTTCCATCTTTTTCACACCTGGATAGAGTTTCCTTTACCTTGGGTCCAAACAAAGAGGATCTGTCAAAGGGAGCATTGACAAAGGAAGATTTGAATGGTTCTGCAAATTCACACAGAGGGATTAAAGCATGTCGTTTTATAGCAACACCTAAACCTGCTGAGCTGGTCGCCCTTAGGCTGCATGCAGTATGAGCCTCATGGATGAATTAGAAATAGACTCCAGGGAAGCTAACTGGGAGGCCACTTTTTCTTGGACCCCCTCAGTGACGGCTCCCGCTAAGGTATCTGAATGCTCCTTTACCAATCCCTTTGAAGTCTAATCAAGTGTGCCAAGAAGTTCTAGGGACTGATGGAAAAGGTCGATGAGGCATAGACCCACTTGCCAAATCTGTCCATCGGCCTAGACTCTCGGTTAGGGTTATATACCGTAGAACTTTCCTCGGCCAGTTCTTTCTTGGGGATGGCTGCTACCACCATGGCATCTACTACTAAGCCCTTCGATCAATGTGGATGGTCTTCAGGAGCTGAAAGAATCTTGTCAGGTCTCCAGTGGACTGGTTCTACAGATTCAGGAGCCTTCCAAGCCTGCTCAGCAATTAATTTAATTAGGTTGTCAGCAGACGGAGTCACCCAGGAAGTAGATGAGTGAGAACCACTGGTCTGCAAGTACACTGATTCCTCAGAAGAAGGGTCTTTGGACTTCCGATCACCCCTCTATTTTAGGATCTCAAGAATGTCTCTGAAGGAGACATCTTCTGGAGGTGACAGTGGGGAACCCTCCCCCTCATCGAAATCCATGTCCTCTGTGACAGATTCTTCAAGAGAATCAATGTCTTCCAAGGAGGCTCCTCAGTGAGAATATCGGAGGAGGACTTGGAAGAGATTACTGCTTTAGCAGGCAAATCTTGTGACCTTGGGGCTCGCTGTCCAGGGGTCAAGGTTGGCGGCAGAACTGAAAAACCTGGGGTCACAGGGGACGACTCCAGTAACCCAGGAGCCACCTGAGACAAGGCAGTGGCCAAAGCTCTTTCCATGGCCTGAAAGGCATGCCCCTCTGAGGAGAGATGGAAGCCTGGAAACGAGATAGTCAAACTCAAAACCAGGGTCACACCCTGCCCCGAAAGACCCACCTGACAGACCGGAACAGAGGAAGGATCCTCAGCAGGCGCAGCCCGAAGAGATACGTCAGGGTCCATTGAAAAACTTGGGGCCAGCTCGAACCCCTTGGGCCTGAAGGCAAAGACATGGTCTTGGGGACTTGATGGTGCTGAGGGCACTGACGGAGCCAAGGCCAGACTTGGTGAAGACTAAAAAGATTATCGGCACTGAAGCCATTGGAACCTGAGAAGTTGGACTCAAGAGCTCTAAAGCCTGCACAAAGGTCAGAAGATGAGTATAAGTAGGGGTCGAAGGTGAGTAACCCCCTGCACTGGAAAGGAGAGGGGGATGAGAAGATGAGGAAAGACCCCTGGCTGTCAGGATCTGATCCACCAACCTAACAATATCAACTTCAGACAGACTTCTGATGGAGCAAATGGATGACCCAGAAAGAGAGTTGGGTCTCTCTATGAAAGGACTAGGAAGCTGTCCAAGGAAGGAGAATAAAAAGTCCTAGATTGGGTAGTTATATCTCTGACTTCAGCACCATCTGCTGTACTGTGGGGGAAATCAGCACCGGCATGGCTATAGTGGGAGTGGGCACCGGTGTTGGAGTCATAGTTACAGTAGGAGCAGTAGCAATCGCAGGTTGAATGGGTGTTGTGGTCGGTGTCAAAGGCACCGTTTAGATTTAGATTGGGACCTTTCGAAAGCTTTGGTACTTTGGGTTTTGGCTCTGTACAGGAACCTTCAGTGGCATGTTTGTGTTTCTCAGCAACTGGTGCCGATGGACAGGTCAGCACTGAACGGGAGGATTTTGATCCAAAGGCCAGAGGAGACTGGTTGGCCTTGGACAAGGCTTCCTCAAAAGGGACTTTAAGGAGCCCTTTGAGAATGAGTTTATTTTTCCGCTCTGCCAGAGTTTTATTACTGAAACCCTGGCAGATGGAACAGTCTACACTCAAATGGGACACACCTAAACAGTAAACACATTTTTCATGATTATCAGAGTTTGGCATTTTTCTGCCACACTCGGTTCATTGTTTAAAGACTGTTGTAGAGCTTTTAGGTTTTTCTGTCATAGTCCTAAGAAAAATGGGACCGAAAGGCAAAGAAGAAAGCAAAAATTAAAGATCAAAGACAATGAAACTCAAGTTTCACTTTAAAAATGGGAAGAATCTACCAACAATAGTAGATAAGATTACCAACGGTCAAAGAGAAAGTGAGAGAGAGGGGAAAGGGAAAACTACCAACGATGGTAGAAGGGAAAAATTACCAACGGTAAAGGAAACAACACACTTGCAGAGGGCAGACCAAGGATTCTTTTTTTTTTAAAAAGGAAGTAAAGATTTCAGAATCAGCTATAGCGAGAAATAAATATAAAAAAATAGTTTATTTAGCTACGAGAGAGGAATCGGCTGACATGTCTTATTGTAAGAGCAACAAATGCGATCTAAGGTAATGTGGAGAGGGGCACTGTGGCTAGATTTGCAGCTTGAGAGATTTTTTTGGCTGGCGCGAGCTATATATCAGCCGGATCGGTTCCGAAGATCAGAACCGTAACCCACAAGTCAAAAATAGATGAAGACTGATAACATCAGATTAATTGTTACAAACCCCCAAGCGCTGTGATGGTTGGGTGTAAGGGAATGGACATTCCTGTGGTTCCTGAATATCTTTCCTCCTATGTACACTGAAGTTTACAAATGTTAGCCTCTAAGTAAAATATTTAAATTAAGACAGTACGTAAAAAAATTCCCTGACCTTTTACTTACTTACTTGTTGTTTATGCAAAAATACTCACTAAGTGCTTTACTGCCTTCCAAAGCCAGTAAAACAAGTCACGTTTTTTTTTTTTCTTTTGTAACTGACAGCACATGGAATAGATAAGACTCCATGCACTACAAGGAGTTATGGGCAGGTCTCACCAATCAAAATCTATCACTGTTTGCTCTTGACATGGATGCCAAGATACACCTCTCGAGCTTCACTCTTGAGGTGAATTTCTCAACATCTATGTCTTGAATAAAAATGTGGTTAGGATGAGACACTTGATCATAGCCCTCTAGAATACTACCTAGGCAGAACTCGCAAATGGTCAATCTTTGATTAGTGGTCTACAACCCAGTGATGAATAAATAAAATAAAGTAAGTAAATAAATAACAGAATACATAATTTCTTTTGTAGTACAAATCTCTTAGGTTTTAAGTGACTTCAGTGTACTGCAGATATCAAAAACAATGGTGGTAAATAACTTTTCTGAAACAATACAGGAGGCAGTCACTTGTTATGTGGCAGCCTGCAATGCAATCCCACATGCCGTACACATGTGCCCTTTCAGCTATTCTAATGATCTTATATTTCCCCCAGACACTTAAATTTACTTCTTCTGTCAGAGTTTTTCCCTTAACACATTTTCGTTTCTGTTTCCACAGTCACAGACATTCCACTATCACAGTGTCCACAGCTAAATGCTGGCAGCATTAAGGATTTGAAGTACAACTTGTCTGCCCAAATGAATATTATGCTTTCTAGACTTCTTGTTTCATACATTAAACAACTAAGCAAAATATTCTGATATTTTTGCTGTTTGTTGCCACAGTCTGCAAAACATTCCTTGGCATTGAATGAGCTCTGTGTAAAATCCCACCAATCCTTTTGAGGTTCATCAGCAATGGAAACAATGTAGTTGATTTTCTGTTTCATCTTCAGTGGGGCATCAGCTTTGACTAGCCTGGGACGCTCTGAGCCATGCCTAGACTTGATAAGGGTACATGGCTCTTCTTCCCTAACCAAAATCTGGAGAATTCCCATAGTGTCTTCAGAAATAATCAACTGTGGTTCCCCCCTCAATGTCTGCAGTGGATGTTTACAAAGCATTAGAGGACATGCAAGAAGTTGGTTCACTGCTGTGGCTACAACAGTGTCACGGCAGAGGGAACCAGCATTGGCATCAGATGTTCTTCATGGTCTTCACTTCTTCTCAACAGACTGCTGTACCTAGCTGCAGGTGGATTCATCCATGGTACCCTGGGCCAAATGTTTGTGACACTGGTTCTCCAGGTAAAGAGAGGACAAACAGCTGTGAAGCATTTAAATGACAACAGCCTGACAAATGGTACACAGAGGATGTTGGTATGTAGCACCAACGCAGAGCAAACACTTCTCATGGTGATCTTTATGGAGAATCTGCCTCCCACGCAGACATTTCCCTTTTCTGGATGGCATGAATCCTTAGTATAAAAGCATATGAAGAAAAAGAAGGAACCTGAAGGGAGCCAGTTATCTGTAAATGGCTCGGCAGAAACCAGCCTAGCAAAGGACATTCAGACTAGTGACAAAGAAGTTCGGAGTATCCAGAATGTGTATGCCACCTTTATGCTCTACATCCGGCAAGGAACATACAGCTGAAGTATGATGCTGGGAGGACGTAAAGGTTTCTATGTACTGGCCAGACATTTTACTATCCTTGGCAGGAGATCCCTTAGGTAATGAATACTACAACAGTGATATGGAAGGACATTATGTCCATTACTGTAGCTCTTGCCACTTGTATTGCTACTATCAAAATTATTTTTTGGCATGCTTTTTCAAGCAGAGTAACAAAGTTTCTATACCATGGTCATCTTGTCAGTGAGATGTAAGGTGTTAACTCCAGTTTTCTAACTGTGAAGGATGTGAGAGGACAGTAATTCCTGTAGACACGCTACACTTTTTTTTTTTTTTTTTTGTTAATGTTGCCTATATGGATGTGCTACTGTTATAAGCAGGCCTGATCTCAGGCTCTACTGATCAACTATGGACTGAGAATACTTGTAGAAAATGCCTTGGATTCATTGTGGATTACTGGTATAACTTTACTGGTGAGAGATGGTGATTTTGAGAGCTGGTCCTTTATTTTGTAATGTGTCAGCATCTCCTGTGATGATAGGATTCTTGATTTAAGCAGACTACTGGCATTATGAACAGCTTCTGGATATCAGTGGCAAGTAACTGATATCACTACTTGTCATTTTATTATTTTTATTTTATGCAGCACTTATCCTGTTTTGAAAACCAGTTTTATCTGATAACACACCACTGCAGTAATAATTTCAAAACATTTTCATTAATATATTACAGTAATGTGCCTGAGATGCAATATGCTTAGAAACTAAATACTAAAATTAACGTTAATTTATAAATAAGTAACATGCAAAGAGCTTATGTAAAACAGCAGTAACTGTCAGAAGCGATAGAATCTAGTTGACTTTATGATCGTTATTTAAGCAACAAGTAAAGTTGAGGGAAGTTAGAAGTAAAAAAAAGTCAGAAGTGCTACAGCCTTGATATCTTTGTAGAGTAACTGTTTTTAAGGAACAAGTAAAAAGATGAGACAGCAGAAGTAAAAAAAAAAAAAAAAAAAGTTACATTGCTATTAGAACGGAGTAGTTAGTCTTGACATCTTTATCGATTACTGTTTGACGAAACAGTACAAAGAAAGGCTGTCAGTTGTTCATTACATCACTTTCAGAAGTGTAGTAAGAAGTACAAGAATCTTAAAAAAAAAAGGTTCAACTTGCTGCAGGGAGTGCACAAGTTCTTTACCAGCAGAGGACTGTAAGATGGCATGCCAAAATTTCACTTTATTTCAAAATTAGAAGCTGTACTTAGATGTGCACCTAAGGAAAATACAAAAGTCAAAGCTGAAAATCTAATAACAATGTTGTGTCAATTAGATAGCCAACTTTACTTCTATACATTTTGCTCTATTCTAAACCTGCTATAGTAATTCCTGAAAAACTGTCTTGAGACTAACTATTCGCCTCAGATTTGTTTTGCTACACGCTTCAAAGGCATTGCTACTACCTTATCCCAGTGGCAGAGGATATAAATGTTTTACTTGTTTGCATAACAATTTCCTGCTGGTGATGTACTATGTTGCACTTGTGTATGCATGCGACATAATACAAAAACTGCACACATATTTTTCAATCTACTTATCTACTGGCTAGGTAAGCCCACTGAACAAATTTTTCCTTTTCAGGGGCAATCAGGGAGTACTGCCTGGTTAAGTGACTTGCTCAAAGTCACCAAGTAGACAAATGAATGGGGAAGGACTAAAACCCTGTGCCATGAACAGAGAAAACAGCTCATTAACACTGTAGTGCTTTAATCATTAATGTTAAAAAAAAAAAAAGGTCTCAGACTAGTAACAAGCCCTTCCATTCCCAACCTGCAATACATGTGCAGCTATTCAGGCTTTAGTTATGCTCCTTATTTAATACATGGATCATGTTATTTTTTATGTTCATCACTGATTCCTTACTCCTCCTGCCAAGTCTCCTGCCATTCTCTCAAGTGTTCCTTGAAGAAACCACTGTCTTCATTGTGTACAGGTGTCAGGATTCGTTTTATACATCTACCTCAAGTCCCCTTCATAAGTTGGGCCCCATCATGCAATGAGCACTAATAATCTCTTTATATACACTACACATGCGTTTTTATGCATCTATGCTGTCTCATATTTCAGGTGCCTTGGGTCCATGTTGAGGACCTAACTTCCTTGTTTTTCAACAAGATACACTCTCCTAGCAGACTTCAACTTGATTTTATTCCCCCAGTAAGAAAAATCTAGTTTTAGCTGCCCACTCAGTTTAATTTTCCTTGCTGAAATTTATGCCAGGTAGGCCCATCTAATCAACCACAACATGGTGGTACAGTTAAGGACAACATTTATGTTCCACAAATACCATCTGCATATTTGACACTTTTACTTTCACTTGTGTAGAGAGAAAAGTAACACAGTAGTCTGACAATAATAGCATAACCTGTTAACGTATAAAAGTGCTAAGAGGTTTTCCAGTGATTGTCCTCAGGTTACTACCTAACATCTAACAATGCCTGGGCTTGCAGGGATCATCAATATTCTGTTTACTACCAGTAATGTAAAACAAGAATACTAGTGCCCTCTGTAGCTCAAAGAGATACACAAACATAAAAGAAAAATCACTTTGGCATATAATCTACATCCTACAGCCTCGTAATACACCAATCTTAATACAATCACCAGCATTGTCAACTACTAAAACAAAAGCAGTGAGCTACAAATAAAGACACAATTTGCTTTAATAAAAAATCCCACCAACAGTGTGCATCACCACCTCATACACATACTTCAGCTGTAACGTTAGTGAAGCACATTCCCTATAGTCTGACCCCATGTACAGGCAATGGCAGGTTACCATTCTGCCAGTATCTAACCTTTGAACTCTCAAATGTGGTTTAACCGTGACTTAAAAAACATGTCTATCCACTATTTAATTGCATCCACATCTACCCTTCACATAAGAAACCTCAGTGTGCAGTGCTTCCAGAATAAAGTTTTCCTCTCCACAAAATGACAAGCGCCTACCTACTCAACCTCTCTGACCCTATAACTAAAGAAAAACATCATTTACAAAGTGTAAGGTCAGTATAAAAGTTAGAAAAAAAAAACACTCCACCTTAACGCACTGCAGCATCTCAAAATCATCTACAGGAGTGTTTCCCACACCATGGTCATGGTGTCTGTGATTGTCCTGGAACACTATCAAGTGCCAGTTCTACTGAGTTAGTCTCTGCAATAAACCACACTGGAATTGGCAAATACCCATTCTATGTCAGGCCCGGTAAACCAGCACAGTGACAAGTACCAAATGAGATAATGGCATACATTAAGTATAAAAAAACATAAAGAAACTAGGAGGTGTTCTCTCTTCTACTACTAGTCTAAGCAATATACTACAGAGAAACTTGCAGGCACCATTTTGTGGGGTCAGTCTCTCAAAAAAAAAATCACACTAACACTTGCAGATCCCAATTTTTAGTGCCTCATTGTCAATTGCTGTAACAAACAAGAGTTATGTTAGAAGGTATTTATTCTGTCTCTGCTAGTCCCGGTAGAGTACAGTTGTGTACACTTACCATAAATGTAGATGTTCGAGTGTATCCACTGTTGCAGTCATTACATTTGGGTAATCTGCGGGCAGGTTGCCCTCAGTTGACCTGAATATCAAAGTCTTGGGTCCTGCGTCGGTTGCTGTCTCCTCTTCCATGACGTCAGGGGTATAAAACATGCAGCTGACGCCATTTTATTCAGTTTTTCTTGCCCCAGATGTCATGTGCCCCCCCAAATGGGGAGCAAAAAAAAAAAAAAAAAAATATATATATATATATATATATATATATATATATATATATATATAAACTGCAATATATATGTAAATGCAATTGTAGCAACATAAACTTTACCTTCATCTAAAAGCAAATACACCACAAAGGCTTTAGAATATAGTGAAGGAAAGAGAAGTTCTAGAAAAAAGGGGGACGGCGGGTGGGTAACCCGGACTACAACAGTGAATACACCCAAACATCTACATTTATGGTAAGCGTACACAACTGTACTATGCTCTTCGTGTTTCACTGTTGCAGTCATTACATTTGGGTAGAATCCCAAAGCTATAAATGGGAGGCTGGAACTAAATAGCATTAGCAGCGGCTATAAGGCCCTGCAGAACTACAGTGGCAAAGCCTGCCCTGGACTTAGAGAAGAGAGGCAAATGATAATGCTTTGTAAAGGTATGAACAGAGCTCCAAGTAGCAGCTTCTAGAATGTCTTTGGTTGGAACTCCTCTGAGAAAGGCTGCTGAGGTAGATGCAGCCCTGGTGGAATGTGACCCGATTCCCTTGGGCACCAGTTTACCATGATACAAGTAGCAGAAACGAATGCAGTGGCTTATCCACTTTGAAATAGTCTGCTTTGATATAGCCTTCCCCTCTAATCCTGCAGCAAATGCCACCAGTAGTTGCTCAGACTTTCTTAGAGATTTGGTCCTGTTTAAGTAGAATCTTAGTTGTCTGTGTACGTTCCGTGGATTTGGGTAAAATGTTGGCAGGTGAATAGTTTGGTTAAGAGCCACACTGGATACCACCTTAGGCATAAAGGAAGGATTGGTCCTGAGGGACACCCTGTCCGGGTAAAATGTAATAAAAGGCTCCACAGCCATGAGGGCCTGTAGTTCTGAAACCCTTCTTGCTGAAGTGATTGCCAGAAGGAAAGCTGTTTTCCAAGATAAAAACTTTATATCCGCAGTAGCTGCTGGTTCAAAAGGAGGCAGGGTGAGCTTTTCCAGCACAAAATTGAGGTCCCATGCAGGAGTTGGTGATCTTCTGGGAGGCCTTAAATTTTTGGCCCCTCTAAGATACTGTTTTAGCAAAGGATGAGAAAAGATGGGAGGCTCTGTGTTGTAATGAGCCGAGATGGCAGAGGCATGGATTTTTATTGAAGAAAAAGAAAGGCCCTTGTCAAGCATCTCCGTCAAGTATTGTAAAATCTGAGGAATATTTGGCTTTGCTGTGTCCGTTCCTTGTGCTTGGTTCTAAGCACAGAATCTCTTCAATTTATCAGCATAAGATTTTCTAGTACTAGGCCTTCTGGCTTCCAAAATGACATCCATCACAGATTTACTGAGAGGTGTTGTTTGAATAATTACATGATCAGCCATGCTGCCAGGTTCAGAGTTTGGAGCTGATTGTGCAGAATTTGCTTGCTCTGATGAGACAGTAGATGAGTTATTTGAGGCAAGTACCAAGGAGGGAGTTAAGACATATTCCTTAGAATTGGGTACCAGTGCTGGCGAGGCCAGTCCAGGGCAATTAGGATCATTTCTTTTTCCTGTCTGACCTTTAGTAACACCTTGGGGAGAAGAGGCAGAGGAGGAAAGGCACAGACTGATAGGTTTTTCCAACTGAAGGATAGGGCATCCACTTTCCATGCTTGTCTGTGATAAGTCCTTGTGCAGAATTTGTCCAGTTGATAATTTTGGGGAGAGGCAAATAGATCTATGTCTGGACTCCCCCATTTCTCTGTTATCATGCTGAAGACTTATGGATCCAGTTTCCACTCGTGAGGGTCCATAACATTTCTGCTTAGGTCGTCTGCCAGAGTATTTTGTTTTCCTGGCAGGAATTGAGCTTGAAGATGTACTTGGTAAGTCAAGGCTGTGTCCCACAATGCCATGGCTAATCTGCAAAGGGGGTAAGAATGTGTACCCCCCTGCTTGTTTATGTACCACATAACCATGGTGTTGTCCGACTTTATCAGTAGTTGTCCTGGATGAAGTAAGTCCTTGAAGGCTGTCAGAGCATTCTGAACAGCTAACATCTCTTTTTGGTTGATATGCAGATGCATTTGTTTTGGGCTTTATATGCCTTGAATACATCTCCCCGCCAGGTGGGCCCCCAAGCATAGACTGATGAATCTGTAGTTAGGGTTTGGGTGGCAGGGGGTAGAGTGAAAGATCGTCCCTTGTTCTGGTGACATGTCTCTGCCCACCAAAGAAACTCCTGTTGTAGGCAGGGAATGAGAGGAATCATTGTTTCCAGACTGTGACAATGTTGACTCCATAAACGTTTTAGATACCATTGTAGTTTCCTCATATGCAGTCTTGCATATGGAATTAGTAGAATGCAGGATGCCATGAACCCCAAAGCCTGCAGAATTTGTCTTGCAGATAACTGGGTTTTTGTTGCCATCTGTTTGAAGTAAATAGTCAGTTACCTTTGTTTGTCTGGCGTAAGGAAAGCCATCTGAGCAGTTGCATTCAAGCTTGCACCCAGGAATGTAATTTTTTGACAGGGTACCAGTTGTGATTTCCTTTCGTTTATTGTGTACCCTAGGCATGTTAGAAGCCTTTTTACAAATGCTAGATGTTGAAGAAGAATGTCCTTTCTGCTTGAATGAGACAGTCGTCCAAGTAAGGATAGATTTGTATGCTTCTTTGTCTGCAAAATGCAATTACTGGTGCCAGGCACTTTGTAAAGACTCTGGGCACAGTAGATAAGCCAAAGGGCAGTGCAGAGAATTGGTAATGCAAAAAACCTGCCTTGAAGCGGAGGTATCTTCTGCATGATTCCCTTATTGGGATATGCAGGTATGCCTCTTTAAAGTCTAGAGTCACTAACCAAGCGTTCTTGCCCAGCACGGGCAGAAGCTGTTGTAAAGTCAGCATTTTGAATTTTGGGATGTCCAAGAATGTGTTCAAAATCGATAAGTCCAGTATTGGACGCCAGGCATTCTTTTTTCTGGGTACCAGGAACAGTCTTGAATAAAAACCTTGTCCTTCTTCCTGTTCTGGTACTGGTTGAATAGCCCCCATATCCATGAGGGACGTAACTTGCTTCTGAGCCTCTGCCCATTGATTTTGTGGCAGATCTGGCCAACCGTTTGGAATTGGCAAGGTATGGAAATGAAATCTGTACCCCTGGGATACTATGTTTAATACCCACTTGTCCTGGTTTATTAACTGCCAATTTTGAGCATGAAGTGCTAATTTTCCCCCCAAGGGGGCTGCCAAAAGATATGTGCTTGGTGATGGTAGAGGGAAGTCATTGAGACTGCTTACTGTAGGGTTGTGCTTTGTTTCTTCCAGATTTGGAGGTAGAGGCACCCCATTACTTTGACCTGTAAGAACCCTGTGATTGGTATCTAGAGCCTTTTGAGCACCTTGATTTGCCTTGTGAGGCTCTGTTGGACACAGGAAAGGACCAATTTTTAGCAGGCCAGTGTCTACAGAATCTGGGTGGCTGCACTTGTAAGAAATATTTTACAGTTTGCATAGATTTAGCTTTGTCTTTCATTTTCTTTAAAACCTCTTCTGCCTTATTACCAGAGTATCATGCTGTAAAGGTGCATCCAACAATTTACCTTTAACATGATCAGGCAGATTTTGCTCTTTGAGCCAGGCATGCCTTCTAATCACAGATCCAGTAACTGTGGCCCTGTAAGAGGCCTCCAAGGAATCAAAGCCACATTGCAAAGTATGCTTTGCAACCTGTTCTGCTGCATGCAATAATTCCTGTAATTCTTTATTTTCCACACATTCAGAAATCAACATTTTCTGTTTCAATAATCCCATAACATGCTGTTGATATCTAAGCATATGAAACTGGCAGTTTAAGGCCCTAATTGCCAAGGTTGCAGATGTATAAACCTTCTTTCCCAATCTATCCAGAGCCCTGGAATCTCTATCAGAGGGGGTAGGGATTATTGGCTGTAGAGGCCTTTACACCTTTGGGACCCTGTGAGATAGTTCAGGGTCAGCAGCAGGATTTTTGAATAAAAATTTGTGGGAGTCAGGAACCCTGTAATATCTGTCTAGCTTACTAGGAGCCAGAGGTAGAGAATCAGGAGCCATGCTTGATTCCGAAAACACATCATCAACAATGTCTAATATAGGTGGTATAGCTAAAGGCCTATGCTGAGGAAGGTGGAGGAAATCCCTAAGCCTCTTTTTTGATTCCGAGAAATCCTGACTCTCCCAATGAAAATGTTTCCTTAAAGTATGCAAGGTTTCTCCAAAAGAATAATCCTCAGGAGGAGATGCAGATGGGATGGATTCTTCTGCATCTGAATCCTCATAGGGTGGTATACAAAAACCATGATCAGAAGAGGAGTCAGAAGAAATAGAAACCTGATCTGAAGATTCATGATCAGTGTTTTGCCTAGGCCTCTTATCAGGGGGGGTTGGAAACCCCTGATCAAGGTAATTAAGTCCTCAGCCATTTTGATCATCTGTTTTTTAGGAATAGGGGCCTGAGCACGTGGCTCATGCATCAGTTTTTTAGACTTAGAAGTTGTTTTTGAAGCTGGCTTCAGTTTTATATAGAAATGTTGAGGCCTGAAAACACCCTCAGAAGCCAGTGCCTGCTCAGCGGCTCCGGACCCATCCGAGGGAGAAACATCTGCGGGTTCAATACTCTGAGAATCTCGCGGCATACCAGACTACGCATGGGTCTCGGTAGAGGCCTGCGACTCAAAAGTAGCGGGTATCAGGGGCTGCGAAAGCGCCTCACTGAGTACCAGCGACTGGCTTAGGAGAAGCTTCGTCATCGGTTTTGGACCTTGACGGTCTGTCTCTGTCCTTTTCTTTGCGTTTTTTTGTGAACTCCGGTAGTCAGATTGCCATCTGACGACATTTCAGGGTAATTAAATCTGGATCCAAAATATTTTGAAGGAAATATATACCGACACTTAATAGTGCGTTGGTTAAATCTAGCACAAAACCTACAGCAAGGCACGTTATGATCTTGGCCTAGGCAAGGAATACAGTACAAATGAAAATCCTTATGAGGTATTTGCTTCCCACAAGTAATGCAATTATTAACTTTTACTGACATCAGTAAGGAGCAAGAAAAAGTTTCCCCAATGGGGTACTTAGCTTTAATTGAAGACTTCGGTTTTGAAACTCGAATGCGAAAATTTCAGGAGTCTTCCGACCGGCACTTGCTTCTGCTTCAGGCACCGCGCGGCAAGAAAGACTGAATAAAATGGCGTTGGCTGCATGTTTTATACCCGTGACGACCTGACGTCATGGAAGAGGAGACAGCAACCGACGTAGGACCCAAGACTTTGATATTCAGGCTGACTGAGGGCAACCTACCAGCAGATTACCCAAATGTAATGACTGCAACAGGGAATCACGAAGAACATCATAGCACAGTAATACTGGCATGTGTCCACTCTGTCAATGTAAGCCCCCGTTTAATGAACCATAATTATACTGGGCATGCTAAGTCTCTACCAGTCTCTAACCATAAAAAAAAAATAAAGTGAAAATGACGAGTTTTGCTCTATCAGCAAGTGTTCCTATAATAAATCACAAAAGCACTGGTCAGAATTAATTATTATAAACCAGGTTAAAAAAGTGAGCGCAAAATAACTAAATAATCCAAAAGATTATGGAAATGCTGGAAGTCTTTGGCAAACACAGTTTTATTTACTTCACATAAAAAACGCTGACAACATGACCAATCGAACTGGAACAAGTAAAAATGACATCCACATAAAGCTTTATGTGGATGTCATTTTTACTTGTTCCAGTTCGATTGGTCGTGTTGTCAGCGTTTTTTATGTGAAGTAAATAAAACTGTGTTTGCCAAAGACTTCCAGCATTTCCATAATCTTTTGAATTAATTATTATAGTTTCAGTCCTTTAAATAAACCACAGTGATACTGTCAGGTTTCCATTGTGCAGTCTCTCTCCCAGTTATAAACCACAATTGACCCTGACAACTGTCACTCGAGCATCTGTCCCTGTAATAAGCCATGGTGACACTAGTACATGCCCACTCTACATTCCCCGACTCTGTTACAAACCACACTGCCAATGAAAGCTGCCACTCTACCAACACATGCCTTCACAATAAGCCACACTAACACTAGTAGGTTCCTGCTAAACCAGTATCTGTCAATGTAATGCATGACAGTGGTGCTCACTTTGCCAGTATCAGACTCTGTAATGCACCGCAACAACATATTCAAGTGCTCACTATGCAAAACATTCCTTGTAATAATCCAAAGTGACAATCTACTAAGACACACTGGGGAATAACAATGTATTCAGTGTCCATGACCACAATTACTCTGACAAATCCTAATCCAAAACTGTCAATTTCATCCAATAAGGACAACAGTTCTCATTCTTGTTTCCTTAAAATATCTGATTTGATACCATGTTTCTTTGTACCACCCAAACCTCTCAGTGCAGCCCATTTTTTCCACACCACCACTCATTAGGCATTACCATCTGGAGTTGTAAGAGCCTCATTTTCCTAGACTGAACATGCCAAGTTAGCCTTTTAGCTGATATTTAATGTATTTATATGAGCATTTAAAAAAAATGGACACAGCATTGATGTGCAGTGATCATGGGGTTATAAAGGTTAATTTGTTGCTAGATAATTCTGCCAGACTGAAATCCAAACCAAGGCACAGACAGTTAATTACAGATTACATGGAAGCAAAACAGTCACTGTGTAACACTAACTGGATTAATACGCGTTTTTATTGAAAATAATCAAAATTAACAAATTGTTCAGTGGAAAAACTGCAGATAGAATGTGGAAAGTTTTGAAAGAGAAATTGTTTTGAGTGCAAAAAAATGTTCAACATCACGATCTAGGCATACAACATCAGGGGGATATATTTCCATAAAAACAAGATATCTAATTAAAGCGAGGGACAAAAAATATAAGAAATGGAAGAGAGGTTGAACTACAACTTTGAAAACTGAAATGAATAACCTGGACAAACAGATTAAGCATAATGTGAGACAAGATCAAGAAAAATTTGAAGAAAATTTATATAAAGATATTGAGCATAATAGAAAACCTTTTTATAGAGGCATAAGATGTGGAAGGAGTAAAGACACACACATTGATAAACTGTGTGCAGATTCTAAAATTTATTCTCAGACACAACAGATTACATATATATTTAAAAGTCTTATGTAAAACAGCTTGGCTCCACAAAAGGGGTGATAAGTTGCCCAAGTGACATCCAGGTAACTCCAGATACTGTAATCAAATTAGAGTATATTGAAAAACAACTACACAAACTGGATCCAAAGTACAGGGAAGAGACGGAATTAGTAAAAATGACCTGAGAACACTTCAACAAGAACTTACAGACCATTATATCTATTATTCACTAGGTCATATAAATATGGGAAAATTCTTCAAGATTGGAGACATGCACTTATTAAGCCTGTCTTTAAGGGAAAGGGGAGTAGGACAAACCCAGAGTCATATAGACCCTTAAGTCTACTTTCATGTTGCAGAAAAATAATGGAGAAGGTAGTAATGGATAACTTATTGTCAGAACTGGACAGGTTGGGACTTGAAACCATATATCAGCATGCATATGTTGAGTAGCATCTTACCCTCACCAAGAATGATGCCACAATATGAAGACAAGATGATCAATTTCAACAATTGGCTTAAGTACTGGTGTCATTCAAAGGGGATCCAATGACTGTCAGCTTGGGATGATATGCTCGACAAGCCACGATTCTTCGCTAGGGACGGCTTGCACCTGTCACCCCTGGGCTTTCGGATATTGGCAAAGGCTCTTGCTACCCCCATAGTGCCTTTTTAGGCAAGGCTCAAAAGACAAACCCACCTCCATAGGTATCACAAGGGATAAGAAACTAAGAGTAATGCTACTCAACGCCAGAAGTCTAAACCTCTAGATGCACTTTCGAAACTCTCCTTAGCATGGAGAACATCGATATCTGTGCAGTAACAGAAACCTGGTTCAGGGCTCCCGAGAGCACCTCAGCACTACCAGGTTATACCTCATACCATGCTTTTCGGCCCCTAAACTTGGACCGAACCACAAAAGGAGGGGGAGTATCGATATTCATCAAAGATACCCAAACCTCCAGGTTGGTGGCAAAGCACGAAGCATCAGAGACTATCCATGTGCAACTAACAGTGGGTAAAACTGCCTTCCAGTTTATAGCCTGCTACAGACCACCCTCCCAAACCCAGGAACCCCACTCAGCCTTCCTGAGAACACTGGAAAATATGAAGGTCTCTCCAAACACCATTATATTGGGCAACTTCAACTACCCAAACATAGACTGCGAGCATTACTCTAGCTCCAACACCCTAGCCCAAAGGTTCCTAGAATTTATAAACTCAAATGCTATGGAACAATTTGTTACCACTCCCACAAGAGGGGAAAACATACTGGACCTGATCATCACCAACATGGGGACTCTATGCTCCAGACCAGAAGTGTATCCCTCACTGGTAAGATCAGACCATAAACTAATCTCACTGGATATTCACATCCCGACCCCACCCCCTGCCCAGAAAACCACAGTGAAAAAAGTACAGTTTTGTACCTACCATAAATGTACATGTTCGAGTGCTAATACAGCTGCAGTCATAACAGATGGGTTCTCCTGCCGTCAGGCGAGTCCTCGGTCGGCCGAATTCCAAAGTCTAGGTCCGGCGTCGGTTGTCGTCGCTTCTTCCCTGACGTCAGTGCGACAGGGGTATAAAGGAACCAGCCGACGCCATTTTCTTCAGTCTTTCTTGCCACGGTGCCCGAAGCAGAAGCAGTTCGCAATTGCCGGTCGGCCAGCTCCTGAGATTACGAAAATTTGGAAACCGAAGTCTTCTTAAAAGCTAAGTACCCCGTTGGGGAAACTTTTCTTGCCTCAGACCGATGTCAGACAAAGTTAATAATTGTGTTTCTTGTGGGAAAAGTGTATAGTCATCCCCTTTGGCAAAAACAAAGTGCCCACAAATTACCACATAGGTGGTAATCCATTAAGTACAGAAGAAGTAATTAGGGACCTGGGGACCCAAGTTGATAGCAATCTCTCATTTGACAACCACGTGGCCAAAGTGGTTAGAAAAACATTTTATATAGCCCACCTAATCATGAAGTGATTCACATCTAGATCAGGGGAGGTCATCGTGCCTCTTTACTCATCCCTCATCAGGCCCATAATTGAGTACAATGCCCCTTTTGGGATGTACCTTACCAGACACCTGCAGCAACTGGAAAGACCCCAAAAGTACCTCACCAAGAGGATCAAAGGGCTCAAACAGATGCCATATGCTGCCCGGTTAAAGAAACTCCAGCTCTACTCAGTGGCATACCGCCTGTTCAGAGGCGATCTGTGCCTGACGTATAAAGCCATGTCCAACCCGGAATTAATGGACATGCTGCACCTCAGAAAATCCAAATCCCATCGAGCTACGCGCTCGAGAGACTTGAACCTCAGCACTGAAATAAATAGGACATGCTGGAGGGACAGATTCATAACCCAGAGGATCCCTTCACTCTGGAATAAAATCCCAGTCCAGGTTAGGCAGAGTCCCTCATTGACTCTCTTCAAGAGGAATCTTGATGAGTGGATGGGAGATTGTAGGTTTACCCCAAGTATCACTTCTGTGTCACTGTTAGACAGAGGCATAGTATACTAACCTCGAAAAAGGGCATAGCAAAATAAATTTAAAATGGGTGGCGAAAGCCAAACACATTCTGGCTAGGCTTATAAATGCCCTAGGGCAGATAGCCTAGTATGAACCTGTGAACCTATATGTTGAAAACAGATCTATTACCACCTGTAACATGATGTTCTATAACAATATAAGAACAGCTATGAATGAGATTTAACTTCAGCATTTGTCAGGGTCATACACAAAACACTGATCAATAAATTAGTACAACTACGTATTGATATACTGTTGATAAGATGGATAGCTTACAAATAGGACATGGCAAGTATCATATAGCAACTGGACAGGTGAAATCCTTGGTTACAGTCAGGGTGTCCCACAGGGCTCTGTCCTAGGCCCTTACTTGTTTAGATTGTATCTTTCAGACCTAACTTTTTCATCTGAGTGTTATACAGCCTATATGCAGACGACCTGAAATTGAGTAAACTGATTAAAAGTATTACAGATAAGACATGTCTGCAAAATAACATGACTCAATTGACTATTTGGGAACAGGAGAATAATATGCTGATAAACTCATCAAAAACTAAGCACATGAGATTTGGGAGACGTAAATTGAAAGGTGAATATTTAATACAACACACAGTGATTGAAACTGTAGACTCATTTAGGGACGTGGGTATATGGGTTGATGCAGCTATGAGTTTTTCTTATTATGTTAACCAATTGGTTAATGATAGTTATAATACTATAGGTTGTATAAAAAGATTTATAGAGTCTAGAAAATCAAAAACAAAGAAGTCATTGTTTGTTAGTTACATTAAACCCAAACTTGAGTATGGAACAACAATATGGAAACTCTATAAGAAAACAAGCATGAGTAAACTGGAATGAGTACAGCAGAAATATACCAAGGGCATCCATGCATGTGAAAATTTAAGTTATTATGAAAGACTAAAATATCTGAACTTGTACAGTGCCTCATAGATATCTAAGAGGAGATCTTATTCAGGTATATAGGGTATTTAGAAACAGCTACCTCTGGGAAAGTCTTATTCAGGTATATAGGGCATTTAGAGACAACTACCTCGGGGAATGTTTGGGGTTATCAAAAAGTACTAGAGAATCATCAGACAACCTGTGTAGAAGGTTCTATAGGAATGAGAAGTGTACTAATTGGTTCTCTGACAGAGTAGCTGATGCATGGAACAGACTACCTAATTACATTAAAGCAAGTACTAGTTTAGATATTTTTAAGAACAGCCTGGATACTTACTATGGGAACAAGTGTTTTGATACACCTAGAAAGGCATTAATGCCCGTGCTTGAAGTATTTGTATGTATGTATGTATGTATGTACAACCTAATGAGGTTTTAACATTCAACACACTATTTTCAATATCTGCACATCAGGCTACTCACTAACTACACAGAAGTCACAGTGCAATTCTGTCTGGATGGCATTCCTCACTATTCCTAAGTGAAAACGCGCTCGAAGCACTCCTCAGTATGGAGAACGTCGACATCTGTGCAGTAACTGAAACCTGGTTCAAGGCTCCAGAAAGCACCCCAGCACTACTGGGCTACAACTCATACCACACGTTTCGGCCACAGAACATGGACCAAAACACAAAAGGAGGGGGTGTATCCATATTCATCAAGGATACCTACACCTCCAGGTTAGTGGCACAGCATGATACCTCTGAGATCATCCATGTGCAACTAACATTGGGCAAAACTGCAATGCAAATTGTGGCCTAATACAGATCACCCTCCATGACCCAGGACCACCACTCCACCTTTCTGGAGACACTGGAAAACATGAAGGTCCTACCGAACACCCTGATATTGGGCGATTTCAATTACCCTACCATTCATTTGGAAAACTACTCGAGTACAAACTCCCAGGCCCAGTTCTTCCTGGAATTCATCAACTCAAATGCCCTGGATCAGCTGGTAAACTCCCCTACCAGAGGTGAAAACATATTGGACCTGGTCATCACCAACATGGGCGACAGGTGTTCCACACCGGAGGTCAACCCATCACTGGTTAGATCAGACCATAAACTAATCACTCTGGATGTCCACACCCCACCACCCCCAACTAAGGAAACCACAGTAAAAAACTTTTCTAAAGCAAACTTCACCTTACTTAAGACAGAGGTGGTAAGTTTCACAGCCCCCTCGCTAAAGGACAATGCTGCCCAAGATGCAGAAAGCTTTACAAATGCACTCTATGAGCACCTACAAGGATGCATGGATCGTGCCATTCCTAGCAAAACCACTGCCATAAACAGGCTATACAACAGAAGGAGGAAACTAGTTCAGAAAAAAAGCAAATCCCACGAAGGAAAGACATCCCTAATCAGTATCAGTAAGAAACTAAGGTTCCTCATGAAATCATCCAAGGCTAACTTCGAAAGAAAAATAGCCACGGATTCAAAAGATAACCACAAAGCCTTCTATAGCCATGTTAAGAATCTAAGTGGCAACTCGCAGATATGCACTGAACTAGTGCAAAATAGCACAAAATATACTGAACCTACCCTACTGATATTCCCAACATCCTGGCAGATAGATTCAATGCAAACTTCACCCCCCTCTCACGTCCAAAAGGGCCCACAACAATACCGGAAAAGTGTAGTGTCCCAAAAATCACAGATGCACAGGTGAAAACAGCCCTTTCAAAAGCCAAAAACACAGTGTCAATGGGACCAGATGGTGTCCCAGGCTGCGTCTTGCACAAACTACAGAACAAACTAACCCCCCACCTAAACACGCTGTTCAACCTCAGCCTCTCCACAGGCTACATGCCCACAGAATGGTGCACAGCAACAGTTATTCCTCTCCACAAAGGAGCCACAACTGACCCTGGTAACGATCGCCCCATAAGCCTGACTAGCCTGGTCTGCAAAGCTATGGAGCGCATCATCATGCAACTCATTAACAAAGACATTGGGAACTTCCAAACACTTGACCTGACTCAGTTCAGCTTTGTTAAGGGCAGATCATGCCTACTACAGGAGGACTATGGCTAACCAAGTTCGGCGATGATTGTAAACTGGGAGCCATAACTGACTCTCCGGCTGACACGGACATCCTCCAAAAGGGCCTTACTGAGACGGACACCTGGTGTCAAAGGCATGTCCTCAAGCTAAATGCCACAAAATGCATAGTCATCCCATTTGGGAAAAACAAAACACCCACAAATTACCACATAGGTGGCAGCCCCCTTAATACAGAAGAGGTAATAAGAGATCTTGGGACCCAGGTAGATAGTAATCTCTCCTTTGACAATCATATTGCCAAAGTAGTTAGGAAATCCTTCTGTGTGGCCCATCTAATTACTAAAGGGTTCGCATCTAGAAATAAAGAGGTTATAGTGCCCCTCTACTCGTCACTCAGTAGATGCATCATAGAGTACACTGCCCCATTTGGGATGCACCTCATAAGACACTTCCAACAGCTGGAAAGACCACTAAAGTACCTCACCAAGAGGATTACTGGCCTCAAACATATGTCCTATGCAGCCCGATTGAAAAAACTCCGGCTGTACTCAGTGGCATATCGCTTACTCAGAGGTGATCTCTGCCTGACTTACAAAGCCATGTCCAACTCAGAATTGATGGGCATGCTCCACCTAAAGAAATCCAAGTCACTGCGAGCCACGCACTCTAGTGAGTTAAACCTCACCACAACAATAAATAGAACATGCTGGAGGGATAGATTCCTGTCACAGAGACTCCCCATGCTTTGAAACAAAATTCCAAACTACATTAGGTAGAACCCCTCACTAACACTCTTCAAGAGAAACCTTGACGAGTGGATGGGTAACAGAAAATACATCCCTGGGATCACTTCATTGACTCTGCCTGACAGAGGATCAGTTAATTAATCAATGGGGTGGCGAAAGCCAACACATTCTGGCTAGGCTTATAAATGCCCCCGGGCAGATAGCCTAGTACCTACCTATGAACCTAAAACATTCTTCAGGCATGAAGAAAGTTCATAAAAGTGACATGATGCAAATATGAATTCAGAACATTGAAAATTAATTTTTATAATCAGTTTAAATTCATAAAAGTAGTCACTTCACAGTTTTCAATATTTTCTCTCAAAATATACAATGTTGTTATTTTTTCCACAAGCTTTGTGTATATAACAGCTAACCTCTCAATTAAGTTACCACTGCCATCCTAAACATTTAGATACTATGTAAACAAAGAATGTTTTCTTGTTATCTAGCATGAAATGAGATTTTAATTGTGTCTTCTTTACTATGATTGTATATGTAACTAAACTATGTAATGAGGAGCTTTTCTCCCTGGGCCTCCACTGAAAATGGGCTCCCTGAGCCCAGTGGACCCCCCTGGTCACCAAACTGGAAATAAATAAATAAATAACATTTCTACCATCCAGACCAAACAGCATTTCTCCATTTCAGAACAAGGTTCTGCATTTGCTTTCTAAAAGTGCTTTCTGCACAATGTGAAAACTCTAGTGCTGATCTTAAAATACTCTGCTGCATTTATTCCTGCAACAATATCATAAAAATACTGTGATGAAGATTTGGGTAAAACTAACACGTTACTTACAAATTCTGTTAAACATGATGTTATGCAAGTTTTTTGACATTTTCTGCACTTAGACTTATACTCACACAATTATCACAGCAAATGCTACTGCTCATCTGTGTATAGCCTCCCGCCCCACACACACACACACACACACACACACACACTTCATTGCCCATTGGCTTTCCTAAGGGATGAGAGAAACAATAACAATGAAGAGCAAGTCATAATATTGGTGCAAATGCCATGATACTGGTTTGGAAGACATTTACACCAATGCTATACATGAATGCTATAATGCTGGTATGGAGAGTATTTTCTTAAACCCTTAGCCTTCTGCAGGTGGGAGGGTATATACAGTGCTTCTGGGTGACAGTATCACTTGGGTTTACTACCAGATTGTGTACCTGATATAAGGTCTCTGTTGCACCCCCTGCCCCAGATTTTCAGCTCAGTTTTTTTTAATACAGCTCCTTCCCCATAGAATTTGCTGCAAAACAGGAAGAAACATCTTCATCTGCCACCCCCTTTAAGAAGGATGAGCCAAAGCAGCTCACTTCCCTGTCCCCCATGTATCCCTCTGAAACTCCGAGCATTCACTACCATAGGTAGGTACAGCTGTGCTAGTGCAGCAGATGACCACCAATGAAGATCAGTGCTCAGTGACGAATGTTTACCTATTAAACTCCGTGTGGTCACTACCATAGGCAGATACCGCTGTGCTAGTGCAGTAGATGACCACCAATGAAGATCAGTGCTCGGTGACAAATGTTTACTTACTGCTCTCTCAAGTCCACTGGAAGCCAGCTGACAAGACTACAAAAAAAGTTGTTCTGTACACCTCATAATCATATTGTAAAGTCAATGCTGTGTTATGGAACACTTTGTGCCCACATCTGAAATGACAACACGTGATTAATGCACAATAATATTAGGGAGTGGGGAATGACTCCTTTGGATACCTGCTAAGCAACTACTGAACAAAAGGAATTCTCATAAAAGATACCGGTCACAGGCTACCCACAGTATAAATATTGAGCATCCTAAATGCAAAACTAATACAGATTTTCTGTAGTTTCCATGACAGGACCTTCTGAAATGTCTAGCTATTAAAAAAGGATACTTTTTATGAAGATTAAAATACTGATGAAATGAAACAGGTAACCAGGACCACCTACAAATTAGGGCTAGAAGATTTTAAGCAATGATGGTGGGTGTTTCCCTGGTGAATGCCACAGAGGTAGTCTTTTTGGTAGATGTAGCCCTGCAGCAAAGATATTCTTACATAATATGATCGACTGAAAGACATATTACTGCAGATAAGTATTCTCTTTCATGTTTCTCAAATCTCTCACTACTAATTGTGCTCTCATGTTCCTCGAAGAAAACAATTACCAAGAAAAGATGAATCAAATCACTGCTTACTAACCTGTTAACTCTGAGACTGACATATTAAATTTCATGCTGAAAAGCTTGTGTTAGTACTTGTTTTAGTCTATAACACACACTGTTGTTTTTTTTTCTCTTTGCTAAAGAATGTGTACAATAGGCAGCTTTAATCCACAAGCTAACTCCTTCCAACATTTTCACAAGGATTTTCTGTGTACAGACTCAAAAGAAATACTATAAAATCTGCCACCTGCCAAAAGCACAGTGGCCTTTATCTGCTGTCGTCAATACAGTACTAAATGTTCCATATGAATAAGCAGACATGTTTAGAGTGTTTAAGAAATACTGTAGTTATTTTTTGCACTGATTTTTAGAAATAGTTCTCAATTTTTTGGCAGTGCGGGTCTAGACTGCTTTACAGGTTCATAGGTTAATACTACGCTGCTGATCCAATGCACGTTTTGTGTTCTAGCAACATGATCCCACATTGAAATGACCAAGATATGGAACCATACCACACCCCAAAAACAATGTACTTGTACACAGTTTTGATCCATTTCTATAATGGCTTGAGGGGCCAGACTGGGGGTGTACCTATGATTGTCCATCCATCTGTCCAGGTTACATATGGGAAGGGTAATGGGGCTACTGTGTTGTGCATCTATAGGAGCCTATTCCATAAAAGAGGCATTCCCTGTAATAAATGTCTGTCTCACCAGTAGGTCCCATTTATGACACAGAGGAAGTTTGGAGCTGTTGAGCAGGTACTTATGGTGTTTTAGTTTTGCGGATGTATACAAGGTATAACAGAACTAGATCTTTCAAAGCTATGTGAGCAAGGAAAGCAGTGATCCTTAATCAAGAGTCGACAGGAAATAGAAAAGAGGAGAGTACTTTAAGGCAGTCAAGTTAGTTCAGTCAGGACGTGCCCTTGATTGTTTTAGTAAAGAAATGTTGCAATCTCTCGAAGTGGGTCACAAACCTAGATTAGGTACAAACCATTTTAAATATGCTGACTGTTAAAATCATAACAATCTACATTAATACCTGTCTGCATGCATGACATAATGTCAGTATTTGAAGTAAAAAACATATCACAGTTCTCCCTTCTAAAATAGAAAATACAGAAAAAGACAGAGCTTTTATAAAAAATAAGTACAAACCCACTATTAGACTAATGTACTTATTCTATACTCATTGGCAGCTGTCATAATCATTTGTGACAGTGTTTATCATGGTCTGATGCAAATCTAATTGTGGGATATGTAACAGCGTCAGCTGGCAGACATAAAAAGAGCCTTAGTTGTGGTTTTAAAAAATCTTATACACAGAGTCTTTGGTTAAACAGATAACATACTTGAGAAATAACTGCCTGTTTACAGTAGTGACCTGGCAGATTTGGACAGGTTAAGCAATATGGTAATAATTTCATGGTATGCAAAGAGAGTTCAGAAATACAACTGCTCACAGAAACACAGAAAGCAATACCAGATAAGGACCACTTGGGGCCATCCCAGAAATACTGCAAACGCAATTTAATCTGTACTTATTATACTTCATATCCCTTCATATGTCACATTACCTTAACTTTACCACTGGTGATACTAACGTCTGCTGCAGGCTGTTTTATGCATCCACAATCCTTTCCTCTTATTTCTTATGTTCCCACGTTTCTCTAATTTACACAGTCACTTCCTTTGAAAGCCACATGCATTGGTCTTTTTGCTCTACTACGATGTGCTTACCTATGTAACAAAAACTTTGATTTGATTCCATTGTTCTGAACATTACTTTAAGCTTCTGAAAATATATCTACATTTTGGCATACTCATTTTGACAAAGCAGCTTCCCTGAAAGCCCAGTAATTTATATTTTTACAACTAAGCTGTAATGTAGTGGCTACTATTAATATGGTGGGTCTGTCAGATGAGCGACTTTTCAGAAACTTAAAAAAATATTGGAGACTTAAGACTGAGTTTGTGAAAACTAGATAAAAAAAATCTACTTTTTTTACGTTTTTGCAGGGAGGCAAGCCCCCCTGCTCCCCTCCCACACCCCCTGCAAATCATATATACCAACTCTGAGATCGCACTACAGTGAAGAAAAGGGTAAATTTCCCGATCCTCACTGTACCGTGATCTCCTTTCGAAAGCTTTGAGCTTTCAAAAACTCAGTGATATGATCTCGGCCATATGGAGTTAGAGTTTCTGAAAACTAGATCAACTAATAGGGACCCAATATGGTATACTGTTTACTTCTTCACAAGGCCCTTTCACTTCCTGTAATCAAATTTTAGCCCCTACTGGTGAGCACTCAGTCCAGGACTTAGTGGGCATCTTAAATGGATACAGTTGAAGCTGCTTCAAAACCTGCCAACTCCACCCCACAAAAATCACAGAGAAACATTTAAGATCTGGCTGTGTCTGCAGTAAAAGTGTTTAATTCAAAATAAATGTCCTCAGGTCCTTCATCAACAAGACCTCCCCTTATTCTGTCCTTCTAAAAACACTCCTTTAATCACTTTCTGTCTTGTCACTTTCCTCACTGATTACAGGCTAATTAATTAGTCCGGTGTCTCTAAGATTAAATTGCTGATATACACTAACAGAATGAAAGGCATTACGAATCTATATTTCACAACATTATATGCGATTTATTTATTTTGAATTTAACTGGTGTAGAACACTGATCCCACTGGGCCTATTTCAGTCTCAGCTCGGGGGTAAACACAATATTATCATACCTGACTTATTGATATGCATTTTGTTAACTTATACAGATCTGTAAAAGTTTCAGGGCAAAACAGTCATTAAAAAAGGAGGAATTTACTGCACAAGAAAAGTTAATTGCTGACATGCTCCAGTGTATTGTATAAGACAGTATAAGTTTAAGAGAAAGGCATCATGGTGCTACAGTGGTTAATGCTTCTGCCTCTCAGTTCTGGGTATGGGGGTTTAACATGTCCTCCATACATATAGAGTAGGTCTTCTCCATGCTGATTTAGGTGTCTTCTCAATTTACCAGTTTTCTGTCACTATCCAAATGAACAAGGGCTTACCCATAAATATTAACTTGTACTACCTTTTATTCTATTAGTGTATATCAGCAGCAAAGTAATGGGCAATATAAACCTAGGGTGACTATTCACCATCATGTAAGTGGGTCAGCTGAGGAGGATCAAGTGTTGAAGAAACAAGTGATCCTGACGCAGGGTGTGGGTACAGGAACGTGGGCAGAATCCACTATGGTGCTACCATTTAGCAGAGGATAAAAGCTAGTCATGACCCATTTCCATCACTTCAGTTTCACTTGCTTGTTTGCTGATCTTGCCTATTACAGCATTTTTTTACAGCTGTGAAGTCAGTGCTTTCATCTAGCACCCATGAGAATATAGCTTGTTGAAGCAATCTGCAGATCCAGTTTACACAAAATGCAAGC
Source organism: Protopterus annectens (assembly GCF_019279795.1). Taxonomy (NCBI): domain Eukaryota; kingdom Metazoa; phylum Chordata; order Ceratodontiformes; family Protopteridae; genus Protopterus; species Protopterus annectens. Next base: position 1,251,392,449 of record NC_056727.1, read on the forward strand.
TGCCATCGTAAAAGTCCATTTAAAGCAGAGGTAGGGTGAAATCTGTGTGAGGAAATAAAATAATGAACAAAATGCATAGCTTTTAGAAACCCATGGACAAATTGCATTAAAAAGTTATAAACCAGCCACACAGCTGCAGCAAAGCTTCGACAATGTGCTTAAGAGTAATTACACAAGATTAAACCACTGACAGATATCTGCAAGTGTAACATGCAGCAATAACTATGTTGGTATGAATGTGAGGGGGAATAATTCCATTCAAATAACTATATTAATGGAAAAACCTGTGCTCTGGTAAGGCAAGCAGATTCACGGTGCACATAACCTTAACAGCTATCTGCCCCTTTATTTGCAGGACAACTAGTCTGCAAAACATTAACAATGACAAACACCCTTCCTCTTAATATTTTTATGACTATGACATTATATAACATACTCCTTAACATTATGTCAGGCAAATTTTACAACAGGGAATCTTGATTTTCTTATTAAAGTAAAAATATTTTCATCCACTTATTGTTTGTATCCCACTTGTGGGCTTTTAACTTCTAGACCATCCAAACCAAGCCCTTAAGCCCTTTGTCACCAGAGTGGTAATGAGGCAGAGGGAGAGCCATCTTCATTTTTCCATGCCATGGCAGGTTACCCAAGTCTTTAACTCCTGGCAGCAAATACACACAGCTGTAGATGAAACACATTCTCATGCAAGCTGCAGTAACTGATCAGGTCCCTGCTGTGCCTCAGAAGTCTTCAAATGAGGGTAGCCCATAACTTGCACTAACCACTCCCACCCAGAAAAGGACAGATGCCATCAACCCCAGAGTCCTATCCTTTCCAGCTCACCTAGCTCTAGTCACAAGAACCACTGGTGGAGAAATAAAATCTACTTCAACATAAAACTAAAATCTTTACATTAGCTGGATGCTTGCATGTGGCTATCTCCCAAACACTGGTTGAGAGCACAGAATGTCATATAAGGTCTAATCTCCGAATAAAATACCTTAAAGTGGACATTATAAAATGTGGTTACCTTAACAAATAGAACTGAATGACAAAACGATGATGGGTAAAAATGGCCTCCACTCCTGCAGTACTGTGTGCACCATTCTTGTATGATTGAGAACAGCAATAAGAAGCCCATTTTTTTCTACAAGGTGCAGTACCACCACAAGCTATGGGTGCAAAGGATAAAGATGTAGGTTTTTACATATTAATTATTTTATTTTACCTTTACTGGGTAAAGCTCTGATTTCAATGGTGCAATTTCACTCTCGGTCTAAAACTACTACAGAAAGTATGAAAACAAAGGTATATGCAATCTTACAATGAGAAAAGATGGTTACGGTTGAATAAAATCAATGTCCAGTACACTCTACCAACACTCGTTAAGACTGACACTCGCACAAGGGCAGGTGCCATCATACCAAGGGAAAACTAATCCCACCCACAATGGTGAGTTATTCCCCAGTTTTCTAAACCACGTACTTTCAACTTCCAATCTAAGTTACAAATCACAGATCATCTCACTCTAAAAAATTATAAAACTACATATGTATGATTAACAAATAGGCATCTCTGTTTATCATAGTCAGAAATGCCTTTAATCAAAACACATGCATTCAAACTAAGCAAGCCTTGGTTGAACTGCCATTACCAATAATGTTTTCTCAAACTCAGCTGTAGAGCCCTTAACCAGAATTCCCATCACTCCAGAAACAAACTACCAATAAAACTGTCACCCCATCAAATGGTAGGGGAAGAATTCCTTCACTCTTGATAATGTCAAATTGAACTTGATCTAACCTCAAAGTAATAACTTTCAGTAATAAATTACACAATTTATAGAATAAACTGTCAACATACACAGCTAACAGTATCATAGAGTCATAGATTGGTACTAGGCTACCAGCCTTTGTGGGCCATTTTAAGCCTAGCCAATTACCCCACGTGAGAATCAAACCCTGTACCTTTTGTCTGTAAGGTAAACACCTTAACCATTATGTCAACCTCCCACCCATCAGAAATATTACACATGATCCAAGTATCCACAAGTAACTATACTGACCAGACTACTGTATAATTAGTACATATCTTCCTTTCCCTTGCTTCTGTTGAACAACAGTAATTCTTTTTTTAATATCCTTACTAAATCATCATATTATAATCAGTTACATGGGCACACATGCATTAATAGAAAACAAACCACAGCAACATTTTCCATCATTACTTTCTTGTATACATACATTTTCGTTTTACAATTTTTCAGTCACTTCAGCATTACATAAATTGCTCTATCATTTCTGCCTCCCTTTAAACCTCACTCCTCCTCCAGAACATTATTCAACATGTGTTGTTTACAAAAATTTCATTTGTTTCTATATAATTTCTTCCTTCTCTTTCTAAAGATCCCACTGCCAGTTCTTTTTTCTCCTTTACAATATTCAATATCTCAGTTACAGTTGATTTTGATTTCAATTTTCATAGGAATTATTACTATTGTCTGCTAAAAAAAGTAAACTAGTAAGGCTTCACTATGTCTAGGGAATTCAAATCCTATGTCTCAGCACAAAAGAATCATTTCCTTAGTTGCAAATATCTGCTCTCCCCATACCTCTCAATTTCTTAACTCAGGAAATCTGGACAAAGCCTAACATAATGGGGAGACAAATACCCCAAAATAGGGACAGATTTTAAATATTGCTCTCATAAACTTGGAAATTTGGTAGAGTAATAAGATTTAACAAAATTGGTGTTGGTATGCATTTTTCTGAGGGATATAAGTCTGAAACTCAAATATATGTCATTATTTAGTGACTTCAATCCTCAGTGATTTGCCACAAAAACATAAGTTCTAGGAGGAACATACTAAAAATACGAGACAAAAATCTGGACATTCTGCCTAAATCCGGACAGTTAAGAGGTCTGCCTCCCCTCCATTTCTGTTGACTTCACAACTCTCATATGGAGGCTTATGGTATATGTAACTCGGTCAAGTGCTGTTGTAACATCTGTAAACCAAATCAAAAAACTCATTAAAAAAAAAAAGACTTTAATCGACTCCACAGACGTTACTGGAGTACTAAAGCCATGACACTTGTTTGCTAATACACTGCAGCTTAAAACAAATGAAAACATATTGAGCACGATCAATCAGTAAACTCAAACAGGCCACTGGGGATCAAGGTACTGACTGCAGTTTTAAAGTTTGTCAACAGGAACTCCTGAGCAATTAGTCAGTTTATTTGTTATATACCTCAGAGCTCATCTGAAACCAGCCAGTGCTGTTGTGCGATTTACTGTGCAACTGCTTGGTAGGAGAATATTTATTTTGATCCCTATTTTGCTATTTACCTTAGAATTTTAATGTATATTGGAAGAAAGGGAAAGACTGAAGACAAACTCTAGCCTTCCCAAATGGCTTAGTCAGCTATAAAGTCATACTAACTGTTGACAGGACACTCCAGAGATAATCTGAAACCACCCAGTATTGTTTTGCAATTTATTGTACAACTGCTTGGTAGGGAAAGATTTATTTTAGTTTATATTTTATTTTTTACCTCTGTGACTGCTGGGAGAAAGGGACAGCGTGTAGACAAACTCTAGACCACCGAAGAGGCCTAATCAGTTAAAAAAATCATACAATTTATAGACAGAACACTCCAGAGTACACCTATGACTATCTAGATCTGTTTTACTGATTTAATGTGCAACTGCTTGGTAGAAGAAGGTTTATTTTGATTTATATTTTTATTTTTTTACCTCTGATTTCTTTACTGATATAATGAGGTGTGACTGGGAACAATAGCGAGCACAAGCTATTTTACACATTTGCACACAACATAAAGGACGTCCAGCATTTTAGTTTGACTGGCACAATGGAATACCTACTTTAAGAATTACTTCTTTTTTGCAAGGTTTGCATATTGTTTATGGGCATTCATCAGACAATCTGATTTCAATTATTAACTGTTTTAATTTCTTTGAATTCTATGGTTACTGATTTTCATATTCTTTATTTCTTTTCATTTTTACTTTAGCAACTTCAGAATATAGATTATAGATACACAGCAATCAGAGCATGTAGAAGAAAAATGTGAGATATCCATGATAAATAACTTGGAAGAAAAAGAAATTGATTAATGTCTACTTCATGTCATGTTTTTACCACCTTTGATGTGCAGTGATCATGGGGATATAAAGGTTAAACCATTGCCAGGTAATTCTGCCAAACTAAAATCTAAACAAAAGCAAGTAGATTAAAAAGCAGACCACATGGAAGCAAAACAGTCATTACTTAAAACTAACCGAAGTGATGCATTCAGTGGAAAGAAGACTGAAGGGCAAGTTTTGTAAGGGAAATGGTTCGAATGCAAAACAAAAATGATTTAAACATCAGGATCTAGGCACACAAGTTCAGGAAGATATATTTCCATAGGAACAAGACACTCAAGAGAAGAGAAAAGTATAAGAAATGGAGATGAGGTTGAACTATAACTTTGAAAAGTGAAATGAACAATCTGAACAGAAAAAAACAGAGTGCGAGACAAGATCAAGAGAAAATTGAAGAAAATTTATAGTAAGATACTGAGCATAGTAGAAAACTATTCACATGGATACAAGTTAAAGTCATTTGACTGCACAAAAGTAACTTTCATCAGATGGTGTAGATGGTTAGGGCTGTGAGCTGTAGTTCCTGTGGTACAGGGGTTCAATTCCTTCTGCCCTCCTTTGCCTGCTGGGAGACCATGATCAAGTCATTTAACCAGAAAGTGCTTTGGGGTAACTGGGAATTTGGGCTAGGCTTGTCAATAGTACAATGGACTACAAGCTTAGTAACAACCTATGAACCTATCACAAAATGGAAAACTAGAGATTTACCAGAATTACTCAGCCATATAATCCAACATATTAGAATATATAGTATACAAACAATTAGCAAATACATAAGCTTCACAAGGCTCAGGATTTCCATTTGTGTTAATAACCATTTTCTGTGAAATACAGTATGCAATCAATTCCGCTACTTATGCATGGAACTCAATCTACAAACTATCAGAGATGCAAAAAACATAAAAAAAAAAAAAACTATCAACACACTTACAAACTGAATGCAACAAAGCATTTTAATTCAAATGAAAATACAACTATTTTCTTGTGCTCAAAAAGTTCCCAAAAGATTCCCACTACCTTGACAGGTCCTGTTGATTCAGTAAACTGCAGCATTACTAAAATATATGGAATCTTGTGGTAGCTTCTTTTTTACATTTCAGCAACGTAGAGATAACACATATAAACAAAAACCCATAGCTCCCTATACAGCAAAATACACACCTAGTATTAACATCAAAGAAAAGCACAACATAACTACTACTGCCTATGTTCCTATATTGAGCTTGAACCATCATCGACCTCTCAAAAGATTTTTCTCTGAGAAATGTCTGCAACCTATAATAAAACAGCAAAATTCATAGCTAACCTACCTGCTCACAACACTGAAGAATACTAAGCAACCTAAACTGGATGTCTTTAGGAATAAAAATAACAGACTATCCACCACTCTATTATTTACAAGTTAATATTCAAAACACCTTGTCTTGTTCTTGTGACTAAATTAACCTGGCATACAACAAACCAACACCTTAGGGTCCTTTACCCAATACATTATACACAAGAATAAAACAAAATATGACAGCACTTAGCGTTTACCTTGTAGTATAGTTGGAATGGACTACTCTTCAAAACAAGTTCAACTATCCATCTGGCAACCTTCCAAATACTATGTAAATCACATTCAAAAGCTTCTGTTACAAGCAATATGTGGGTTTACTTAAAATCCTCCAGAACTATACTACAACGGCAGCAAGCATATTTTCTTACCCCTACTACAATTAAACAATGTTTGAAATACTACCCAATTGCTGCACTTTTAACATAAATCATATACATGTCATTATTACACACCTGCACTTCAGACTCAATTCTGACTACCTCATGTTTAACTTCTACATTTACATCAAACCTACCTGGTAGAGTCTTCACGTGCTGTATATTTGTTTCATCGTATAAGCATTGTTGCATACAACCTGTCTGTACACACCTTGTATGATTTCTGGCTGGGATTCATAAACAAGTTGCCTCCTACACAGTGCCATGCAGGGCGGCTTGCATACTAGACAGTGCTGTCCTGATTCTTAAAGTTACCCATCAGCACAGCTCTACACTACTAAGCAGTGAGTGGTGGAGCACCACATGCAAATGCTGTAGTCAAAGGCAGAGCCTATGCTAACGAGGTCCATATCTAGCCTGGTGCATTGCAAGCTTATGATACTTGTGTAGTATGGAAGTCATATACATCTTACAATGCAAGTTAACAAGGCAAACACTGCAGAAAATACATAACTTTATGTCACTTGCTAGCAGCTTGCACCTATGCATTTCAATGGGGGGAATATGAGCCGGGGAAGAACAACAGCTTTATTTTGTGAAGATTACCAATTCAAGTAATGTGTGTGTGTTGGTCTGTGAGTGCCTGTGCATATATATATATATATATATATATATATATATATATATATATATATATATATATATATATATATATATATATATATATCTATATCTATATCTATATCTATATATATATATATATATATATATATATATGTGTGTGTGGCGGATGACTGCTGCCCAATGTGAACTGTAGCTGTTGTGAATGAGGAGATCATGACAGTGTGTGTTGTGCATGTAAACCTCAATACACCTTAATCGTCAATGACAGTTCTGTATAAGCAAACCTAGTATCTTAACAACATGTTCGTCAACTGCCAAATTGTGGCTTATGTCATCTACACTAACAACGGTCAAACTGCAAGGAGGTATCTACTGATGACTTGTGTTGGTGTGGGAGTTATGGATATATTGGGGGGAAGATGTGCATGCGTGTACATGTCTGTCTGTGTGAAGGTATGACAACTGGAAGTCATCTGTTATGTGTGTAGGGGTCTGCAGGATCTGTCCTGGCTGGTAAAGAACAGAAAAAATTGCTAATAGCAGTCCTGCCCTCGGTTACATGTACTGCATGAATGACCACATGAATGTGGAGGGGAAACATGCAGTTCTAACTTTAATTGCATGTTTTGTCATCATGGCAAAATGGCCAACAAAAAACAATGCTAAAGCTTGCTGGAACACCTGCTTCAAGGTTGCTGATCTTGAGGGTAAGAGGATATTCTATTTCTCTTGAAGTTACGCAACCTTGGAGTTAAGATACTTAGGGACATGGGGTACACAGATTTTTTTTTATACATCACTTTTTCCCACTGTTAGTGGAAGTAATGTTTCTGACATCAGTATATAGATATGATCTCTGGCAGCCATTGAAATACAGTACATCAGGAGGAAACACTTACCCTGCCACTACATCAGGAGGAAACACTTACCCTGCCACTTTAGTTATTTCACTGTTACTTGCATGTGCAAGTCTGTGTAACCTACAAGTGGGCCACCATTACTACTGGCGGGTCCTACATGTAAATATTGAAAAGATATCCAGTGTGTGTGTGTGCGTGTGTATATAAAGACTCAGTTATCCTTCAGAGTCTGGTAGTGTGACAGATGATATGGTACGGGCAAGTACTTTGTTATGATCCATGGCTAACTTCAGCCAAATGTTTTATATTTGTATAGTATATGGGTCAAATTCTCTTAGTTTCTACCTAACGACTACGTTAATGGGACCATACTGGCTTATAAGGCATTACTGCTCCAGCTCTCTTATTTTCCCTACCTGTGGTAAGAGACACTCTTGTGTGTTCTCTGCAGTAAAGTGTACTACATTAAATGTTACATTACTGCAGCACCAAGTGAGACACTGATCCTTAGCGCATATGCATTCATATAAATTCATTCTCTCTGTTCTATGCATAATTATGCCACTTTCCAGATCTGATCCAGTTTTCCAACATTTTCTGATTTTATAGGAGATGGTCACAAAACAATATGCACAAAATGCAAGTTTTAAACACCAGGCATTAATGCAAACTATAAAAAACAATGCATAGCAACACAATACTTGTGTGCATATTTAAAACAATTTGCTCATAGTTCTAGAAGTTAACTAGGAATAGCTGCCTACCTACCTATTCATAATTACTGAAGAAATAATTCTAGCAGTAAAACACCATAATTACACCACCCGCTGTCCAAGTAATAAAGCAGCTAATCTTTTTCCATCAAATCTTTAAATCAGCTTTAGATATTAGCAACAAAGCCAGATTACCCACAAAAAACACAATAACTGAAAAAGTGTAAATGACAATAATTCCTGCAAAGAAACCTTAAATAAAATTAAACCAAAATACATCCATGCAGAATACTGTCTTTTAGGTTTACAACTGCAGACAGTGCTTACAGACAGTTGCACTCTCTCTTTTTTTTTTTAAACTAAACAACTAAGCTTTGGATGAAGCTGCACAACTCTTGTAATGTGACCGTTCCATCAACCAGTTACAACTAAGCTCATGGAAAACACTTTATTCATTTCAACAAGCTCTTTGTTTAACTGCAGTTGCAACCAAAATCATATTTTTTATCTAAGGGTCTGTAACAGCATACTGTGAATACTTAAAAAGAAATGTCTAGATGTCATTCTGTCTTTACTATGTTTGCAGATATTCTTCACCCGTTACACTACTGGGAAGTCTCTATCCCCTAGGTAAATATGAAAACATGACAATGTCATAGCATTCATTAACCCTGTTTAACTTATTCCCAAGTGAAATCACTGTTGAAACACCAGTCTTATGTAAAGGGAATAATTATGATGACATAAATGGAATAATATGGCCTCAGGAAGGGAATATGCAGTTAAGTATCATCAAGGCACACGACTTCTGTTTTAAGCCTGTGACATTAGTAATAAGAAATGAAGTAGTGAATCCAGAAATGACTTAAAACATAAAAAACAACTAAATGCAGATGTTATAAGTCATTTTGACACTCTAACTTCCATTCTTTATTGTACAAAAAGGACCAAAACTGAACTGAATTTTCTAGCTGTGTCACAGAACCTTATTACATAGCCATCCATTTTGCAGCACACTACAATTCTGTTCATGTAATTCGTCATTTTATTAGTAGTATCTGCTCACCACAGCCTACAAATCCCCTGATCAGCAATTAACCACATGCCACAGAAACAGTCATCTACAGGACTTCTGATTTAAATGGGAGCAGCACTCAGCACGTCACTTTACTGTCCTAATGTTACATTGCATAGGAAACAGAAAAAAAGAATCTTAAACAACAGGGAAAAACAGCAGGTTAAGCAAGATCTGTCCTATTTAGATAACGCTGCATGTTTTAGAATTCATAGAAAACATAATGATTTCTTTAAATGGGACAGAGTAACCAATTACAAAATCTGCAACATACTGCACACACATAATAAAGGTGATTTGATAAGCTATGAAGCCTTGAAAAAACTGCATGCAATCAATTATGGGGAAAAAATAATAAATCACCTTTTCTGTGCCATCCACGCAGTCAGTCAAACAGCAATTTATGTCCAAGATCGAAGAATGCTGACTCCAGCAAAACTGCAGAATAATGTCCCAGGGCAATTTATAATCAACATGCACTGTCCTGTCTTTTGTACATCAAGGCTGTGGGCTCTTGTAAGGAAGTAAAATACGATCAACCTGCCCTGGAAAAAAAAAAAAAAAAAGACTTGCACATTACAAGGAGGAAAGCGTAAGCAGTATTTACCACCCCATACCTGAATGATCACACAGATCTCCTTTAAGATTGATATATTTATAAAGTCAAACATAAGGCAACATGTTAAAGCAATGTGATTATTTGTGTGCTTGTTGGATGGAGGGAGGGGTGGAAGACAAGAGGCATAACACAAACAGTTATGGGCTCTTCTCAAATAATAAAGGAGTGACTGTTAACACGGTGTGTGTGTACTGTAAGAAATCTATCTTTGCAAAAAATATCTGCTTGGTGTTATATATACACTGTGAGATGTGGTGAGGTGTGTTCTGTGCATCAAACTTATTTTCCATACTGAAGTACTTTATCCCAGGGAGATAGCTATTCACCATCTTGCAATTAGGCTGCATAGAGAATTGGTATATTCCTGTCTGAGGAACTTTCTAAACAATGGTACCGGAGTTGTTTTCCACCCTCTGGCTTGTAATCAACAAGGGCTTCTGAGGCTAGTGAAAGGAATGATACCAATCTTTTTCCCACTTTTTCACATTTCTCTCAAAGTGGAGTTTGAGAATGTCAGTTATCCAATGTATCTTGTTCTGTACCTTCTTCTAGTTACTATACTTGGGTATAGGTACAACATCCAGACAGCATTCAATACCACAAGACTGCATACAAGAATCATATCCACACCACAATGCCACACTTACCACCCTCGCTTTAGTGGCTACACTGCTGCCTGGGCTCATCCACAGAATCAGGATAGCAGCATTGCTGGACTCACTGCCACTGTGGTGATGGGCTAGCTCTTTCTGCCATTCCTGCTGTTTTCATCTCTGAAGACTCTTTGCTATTATACTAAGCTAATGACAACTGCGGCCTTTATAAGCCTAGCCATGCAACCAAAATGTATCCCACTGGCTATTTTGCCTTAGAAGTTATTTTAAGGAGTGTACATTAGTTAAGGCATGATTTAATGTCAGTCTCTACCTATAAGAGACATAAGTGTCGGACCGGGGTGAGTTTCCAATTTACCATCCACTGGTCCAGGTTACGCTTGATGAGGGTTAGGAAAACCCCCTGTTTTACATGGATAGGAAGCCAATTCCAGACAATGGAAATTCTCTGAGATACATACTTGTCAATCCAACATGCCCTATTTAAATCGCAAGCAAAGTTTAAATCCATGGATCTAGTAGTTCTGATGTTGTTTGTTTACAGACATGAAAAAGGTCCATCATGGTGGCATCCAAGGATGCCTTGTTTGCCAAGCATAAACTGTCTTTCAACAGTAGGAAACAGAGTATACTGTCAGGACTTTGAGGAGATCTACATAGGGCACTGTGTTTTTGCCCTTTATTCTTTTTGTGAGAAACCTCTGTGGATGTTCCAGTAGTTGTATATGCCTGGTCAGGTACACATTGAAGGGAGCATTACACTCCATGATGGATCTGCTGAGTATAGTGGCATGATGACTTCCCTGGACCTAGATGCCAAGCCTTTACTTTTAAGTTCAGTGACACTGAATGATTTTCTTACTACTTAGACACATGCTGATCAAAAGCAATGTTACCATCTACACAAATCACCAAATCCTTGAGTAGTGTTTCTACTTTTAGGAGTGTTACAACTTGCTAGGATATGATATGGGACTTTGTCCATGGTAATTTGCACATAGAGGAACTCCAGCATGCCATCCTGTTTAACCAACCTAGAGATATGCTTTTTGATTCAGATCAAGACACCTCCACATTAAATCCCTGCCTGTGCAGCAGCTGGCCTAAAAGCACAGAAGGCATTGCAACCCTGCACTGCTGGGGTACCCTCTACAGCTTTAAACCATGTCTTGGTAATTGCAAAGATGTCTGCACTCTGCAGAGTGAGGATAACTTGGAGGGTTGTGGAGCTTTCTGCTTTGACTTCTGGCATTCAGCAACAACACCTTTAGCTTTCCTTGGGTAGATTTTTACTAAGCTTTGTCAATTTGGCATTGCCTAAAAAGGCTCTATGGGGAAGGACAATATTCTAGCCAATATTCAAAAGCCTAGAGGGGACAAGTGCAGACCATCCATGGCAAAGCAATGTGGTTTGTTAATCATGCCCTCCCACGCTGACAAATACTATATCACCCTAAAATGACACCAAAAACTAAGCCAATTATTAGAGTCAATAATCTTCTGTTCATATTTTGGCATTATCATTTGTAAAAATAGAGTGCTGCGCTGTTTGTTACTAAAAGTAAAAAAAAAAAAAAATACTTTGTTGTTTAAAAAAAAAATCTGAGTGCTGCAGGGTATAAACTGTAGTAACTACTTGCAACATTTGTAGCAAACAGTTTCTATAGTTTAATTTTTTTCTTTTTTTTAAATTAAAACTTGAGCACCATAGTGCTCCATGCAGGCAGGGTTTAAACTGCAGCAACTCTTTTCTATATTTTTAGCAAAGAGTTTGCTACAGTTTATAAGAAACTTTTTTTAAACGTAAACTTGAGCATTGCAGTGATCCATGCAGGCAGGGTACAGACTGCAGCAACTGTTTGCTACATCTGTAGTAAGCAGTTTGCTACAGTTTGTTAGATGACTATTATTATTATTAATTTTCATAAAATGGACTAGGGTTGGAGGAGGTGTACAAAAAAAGGACCTGCATGACTAGGTAGGGTGAGGGGTGGGGCTATTCTACATCTGGCCACCTGACTGATGTGCCAGTAGAAAGAACATCTGTTTTTTTTTCTGTTTAATGGACGATGGGAGAGCTATGGGAGGGGGACAATTAACCAATCATTAATACAGTAAGTTGCATTTTTTTGTTTTGCCACTTCACTTCAAGAGCTGAGAGGGTAGGGCGCTGGTTCATGCTACCAGCTCAGGGAGCTGTTTGAGCCAGCTACGCTTCTGCTGGTACATGTAGTACAATGACTTGATTGCATGCGTAACTTGGCAGACCCTGGCTCCTAATAGCAACTGACCATTATTTTCTCCTTGTTCAGCCTGGTGAGCGGTGTGTCAGCATGTCATACAATGGAGTCCCCTATGACCATAGTCCTGGGTAGTGTAGTGGCCTGCCTTATGGGCTTGATAGTTGAGACTCCACTTGGCGAGATTACATGAGTACTATTACCTGGTGTTACTATTGGCTGATTTCAAATTTGCTAAGGGGTAATTTTTACAAATGGAATGTCTGGGAAGATTACATTTAAGTGCCTCAGCATAAATAGGTCTATGTGTGGGGTTGTGGAGTGTGTACTATGTGTGGTGAATGTATCATGTGTGTTTCTGACAACCAGATTGTTAATTTGATTGTTTGTACGTGAACGTTTTGCCTCCAGAGACATTGTGTATTGACAGTCTATTGCATACAGTGTTTGTTTATTTGAGGATAAAATAGTTGTCAGCAAACATTAGACAATTGCATTGTCTCAAGACACGCATATCCACCAAGCCAGCTATGGAGAAATTGGGAAAGTGCAGATCCTTTATGACAGGTCTTTTACTTGGTGAGCTACAATGGTGCAGTGTATGGCAGTTGATATTGGGCTGACTAAGGGTGTATTTGGGACGACAAACTAAGACTAGGCCATATAATACTAAATTCAAGGGGCTGTACTCCTCAATGTGCAAACTAGCTGTTCTGTGTTACCCAATGCAGAAAGTAGTTTCTCTACACCCACAAAGTTACTGGAACAGTTTCAGAGGTAGTTTTATGGGGAAGGTTTGTTTCTAGATGTCTGCTTCTGTACATGGCACTACTAACTGCTGCTGCCCAATGAGCAGCAACCCACAAACATGCCCAACAAATACTTGTAATTAAAGCACTGCAAACTGACTTCTAAGCCCTTTAGGCAATAAAACAACTACACTTACAGCTCTTTGTGCATTTCCCAAGTCAGACAGACTGGGCCACCATCTACTGCTACTAGATGGAATAGCCCACTCATCTTAATGTAAAATTAAAAAAAAAAAAGATTGATTGAGAGTGCATGCTAACCACAAAGTAACTTGAACAAATTGCTAGACAAGGCAATTTCAAGTCAATCAGACAACATCAAAAGCTGTAATTTCAGCTTTAAATGCAGATAAATGCACAAGTAAAACAATAAAATCAGCAGTTGATCACTTTGAAAGTGCAATTTTTAAATGGAAGTACTTAGTTTTTGCCTGGATGGCACATTCAAGGACTTCAAGCACTGCTGAGCTCTGTGGGAATGGACCAAGAGCTGTGCAAATGCACCAAATTCATGCATGCATGCTTTTAAAACATAAGAAACTATGTAAAATACTTCTAGCAGGGAAAAAAGTGCAGGAATACAGCAATTAAGTACCCACAACAAATACAAAGTAGCAAACTACACAGTAAGAATGCCAGTAAAAAGTTTCTCAAAATTACAGTTCTCATCAATCAGCAAACAGTACAATATCACAGCATCTACAAATTATTTAGAGAGCAAAAGTCATCAGATAAAACAAAAATACAGCAGCAGTTCTCTAATACACTTAAATGAAGTGCAAAACAGTAAAATAAGTCTTTTACCTGCCATGGACAGCACAGGATTAATTGAGAACCCTCTCAGAGTATGACAAGGATACCAAACAGATAGGAGCTCTGTGAAAATGACAATTTGTAGTAAGGGAGGCACTGGAGATTTTTATTTGCTTTTTTTAATGTAAGTAGGCTTGTTAATGTACCTCCTAGATTATATTCAGTTAGAATGGAATACTAAGGGGCAAGATATAATGCACAGTCACAGACACCCACCGCTGAAAATGGGATGCATATTTATCATAACCCATATTACAAATAACTTTATGGTCATCATATTAATTTTAAATTTTATTTATTCATTAGTTAATCTGGCAGATCCGCGGTGGTGGTGCTGCAGTAGCGTTGTCGCCTCACAGTAAGACGCTGTCCGGTTCGATTCTCAGTTAGAGTGTCTTCTGCATGGAGACATGCGTGAATGGGCGTACCTTCGTTGAAGGTTGTGCGTCAGGCCTGGCAAGCTGGTACATAAAAATCAACTGCCAATCATTAGCGGACCGGAGTTCCGCTGTGGTGACCCCTAACCGGGAAAAGCCGAAAGACACAAACAAACAATTAGTTAACCTGGCAAGTGAACTGTTTGGTCCTCATGCTCTTTTCAGCCATGACCCAGGACAAAAGGGCAGGGGTGTGTGTGTGTGTGTGTGTGTGTGTAGATATATATACATATTTTATTTATTTATATATGTGTGTGTGTGTATATACACACACACACACACACACACACACACACACACACACACACACACTTCACATAATCAGTGTGCCACACAATCACAGCCCTTAAGGCAAAATAACATATCCAACACACTAGTAATAGGTGACTCTATAGTCAGGCACACTGATGTCCCACTAACTAGGCTGGACAAGGAGAAGGTTACAGTTAGCTGCCTGTCGGGTGCCAGGATACGCCACATAACACAAGCACTCAGGTCACTCCAGAACAAGTACAAATATGACTCTGTCATTGTCCATGTCGGTGTGAATGACCTCAGACGTACCTCCCTGGACTACATGAAAAGAGATATGGAACAGCTCTCTGATCATGTAGCCCAGGCCGGTATGACCCTGACCCTGAGTAACATCCTGCCCTCACCAAGAATGATGCCACAGTATAAAGAAAAAATTATCAATTTCAACAATTGGCTAAGTTTCTGGTGTCATTCAAAGGGGATCCAGTATCTGTCCGTCTGGGATGACATGCTTGACAAGCCACGTTGCTTCGCAACAGATGACCTGCACCTGTCACCCTTAGGCTTTTGAATACTGGCCAAGGTTCTTGTCTCCCCCATAGTGCCTTTTTTAGGCAAGGCTCAAAAGACAAACCCACCACCATAAATAGCACAAGTAACCAAAAACTGAGGGTAATGCTACTCAACACCAGAAATCTAAACCTCAAAATGCATGCACTGGAGGCACTCCTCAGTATGGAGAAAGTACAGTTTTGTACCTACCATAAATGTAGATGTTCGAGTGCTAATACAGCTGCAGTCATAACAGATGGGTTATCCTGCCATCAGGCGAGTCCTCGGTCGGCCGAATTCCAAAGTCTAGGTCCGGCGTCGGTTGTCGTCGCTTCTTCCCTGACTTCAGTGTGGCAGGAGTATAAAAGAACCAGCCAACGCCATCTTCTTCAGTTTTTCTTGCCCCAGATGTCAGGTGCCCCCAGAAGGAAGGCAAAACATAAACTTATGTAATAATGCAATGTAATATAATCAAAAAACAGTAGTCTGCAAGCAAATACAGCATAAAAGAATACCCCAATCAGGTTGTATGAGGAGGTGTTTATCATAAGGCCTGTCCCAAGAGGGGATGGAGGGAGGGAAACCTGGACTGTAGCTGTATTAGCACTTGAACATCTACATTTATTGTAGGTACAAAACTGTACTATGTTCATTGTGCATATAGCTGCAGTCATAACAGATGGGTAGAATCCCAAAGCTAAAAAGGGGTGGCAGGCACTAAGTGGAACTAGGAGGAGCAAGGATGCCCTGCAAGACTGCTGTGGCAAAGCCCACTCTAGATTTAGAGTATAGTGGAAGGTGACAGTGCTTGTAGAAAGTGTGCACTGAACTCCAAGTGGCTGCTTCCAAAATGTCCTTGGTAGGGACTCCCCTGAGGAAAGTTGCAGAGGTAGCTGTGGCCCTGGTGGAGTGAGATCTGATGCTTGTAGGTACAGTTTTTCCATAAAATGAGTAACAAAAGCGTATGCAGTGGGCTATCCATTTTGAGATTGTCTGTTTGGAAATAGCCTTTCCTTGAGCACCTGTAGCATAGGACACAAAGAGTTGCTCGGATTTCCTGAATGGCTTTGTCCTGTCCAAATAATAACGAAGTTGTCTGTGAATGTCCAAGGAATGTAGTAGTCTTTCCCCTTTGTTTTGTGGGTTAGGATAAAAGGTAGGTAAGTGAATAGTCTGATTCAAGGCTACACTGGATACTACCTTTGGCATAAAGGAAGGGTTAGTTCATAAGGAAACTCTGTCCTGATGGAAAATGATGAAAGGTTGCAGAGCCATGAGGGCTTGTAGTTCAGAAACCCTGCGTGCTGAGGTGATAACCAGAAGGAAGGCTGTTTTCCATGACTAATATTGCAGTTCTGTTGAAGCAGCTGGCTCAAATGGAGGCAGGGTCAGTTTTTCTAAAATGAAGTTGAGGTCCCAAGCAGGTACTGGTGGTTTCCTTGGGGGTTTTATATTCTTAGCCCCTCTGAGGAACTGTCTTAAGAGAGGATGAGAGAATAAAGGAGGATCGGTGTTGTATTGTGCAGAAATGGCTGAAGCATGGATCTTGATGGAGGAGAAGGAAAGTCCACTGTTTAACATCTCAGCTAGGTACTGTAATATTTGAGGCAAATTTAGTACCCAAGGATTCTGGCCCTTTTTCTGATTCCAGGCACAAAACCTTTTCCATTTGGCGGAGTAGGCTTTTCTAGTAGAAGGTCTTCTGGCCTCCAAGATAACATCCTGCACCTCCTTGGAGAGGAGGGTCTGTTGGGAAATCAAGGAATCCTCCATGCGGCTAGATTGAGGGTTTTCAGCTGACTGTGAAGAGTTTTGAAGTTGTGCTGGGTCAACAGAAGAGGCACTAGAGGTAGGATCCATGGTGGGGAATGCGTCAGGCTCTTCAGGAGTGGATACCAGTGTTGTCTTGGCCAGTCTGGAGCAATGAGAATCATCTTTGGCCTCTCTGCTCTAGCTTTTAATAGAACTTTGGGCAGCAGAGAAAGAGGTGGAAAGGCATAGAATGTCATTGTTGTCCAATTGAAAGAAAGTGCGTCTACTTTCCAGGCCTGTGGATGATAGGTCCTTGAGCAAAATTTTTTCAGTTGGTAATTTATGTGGGTAGCAAAGAGATCTATGTCTGGCCGACCCCATGCCTGAATTATCTTTGCGAAAACTTGAGGATGCAACTTCCATTCATGTGGATCTGTCATATTTCTGCTTAGGTTGTCTGCCAGAGTGTTTTCCTTCCCTGGCAGGAATTGTGCTTGAAATTGGATTTGCAATTCCAGAGCCGTGTTCCAAAGGGACATGGCTAGTCTGCACAGGGGGTATGAATGAGTTCCTCCCTGTTTGTTTATGTACCACATCACTGTGGTGTTGTCTGTCCTTATCAATAGCTGGCCTGGATGCAGTAGGTCTTTGAAGGCCATAATAGCATTTTGTACTGCTAGCATTTCCTTTTGATTGATGTGTAGGTGCTTCTCCTTTTGGGAACATTTGCCCTGAATGCACTGATCTGTCATGTGCGCCCCCCAAGCATAGTCCGAGGCGTCTGTTGTGATGATTTGATTTGTTTGAGGCATGCAGAAGGGGAGACCTATGTTTCTTTGGCATGCTTGAGCCCACCACAGAAATTCCTTTTGAAGACATGGAATGAGTGTTATAATTGTTTCCAAACTGTGGCTGTGTTGAGACCATAAGTTTTTTAGGTACCATTGAAGTTTCCTCATATGCAGCTTTGCACATGGGATCAGCAGGATGCAAGATGCCCTGAATCCCAGAGCCTGCAGGACTTTCCTTGCAGTCAGCCTGGTGAAGGTTGCCATTTTTCTGAAGTACTGAGATAGTTGCTCTTGCTTCTCTGGCGTGAGGTAGGTCATCTGGGTGTTTGTATTCAAGTTGGCACCCAGGAAAATTATTGCTTGAGAGGGTATTAGTTTTGATTTCTTTTTGTTGACTGTGTATCCCAGAAA
Source organism: Protopterus annectens (assembly GCF_019279795.1). NCBI lineage: Eukaryota > Metazoa > Chordata > Ceratodontiformes > Protopteridae > Protopterus > Protopterus annectens. The sequence goes on from NC_056727.1 coordinate 1,251,410,900, forward strand.
GTTCAACAATTTTATTACAAACGCCAGGTGTTTCAGAAGTATGTGCTTGCTGTCCGCTTGGATCAGGCAGTCGTCCAGATATGGGTATATTTGTATCCCTTGAAGTCTGCAGAAGGCAATTACTGATGCCAGGCATTTCGTAAACACTCTGGGCGCAGTAGATAAGCCAAAGGGCAATGCAGAGAATTGATAATGTGTTGAACCTGCAAGAAATCTGAGGTATCTTCTGCAATCTTGTCTGATAGGGACATGCAGGTATGCCTCCTTGAGGTCCAATGTTACCAGCCAAGACTCCTTACCCAGCATGGGAAGAAGCTGCTGTAAAGTGAGCATCTTGAATTTTGCTACGAGTAAATATGCGTTTAGGATGGACAGGTCTAAAATAGGTCTCCAATCTTTGTCCTTCCTTGGTACCAGGAATAGTCTGGAATAAAAACCTTGACCCTGTTCTTTTGCAGGTACTTCTTGAATAGCTTTCATGTCCATGAGAGCTGAAATTTGTTTTTGTGCCTCTGCCCTTTGATTTTGTGGCAGGTTTGGCATGCCTCTCATTTTTGGAAGGGTGTGAAAATGGAATCTGTAGCCTCTGTCTATAATGTCCAGGATCCATTTGTCTTTTGTGACAATATGCCAATTTTTTGAAAATAATGCCAGTTTTCTGCCTAAAGGTGCTGCCATTAAAGCTTTGCTTGGCATGCAAAGGGGAAAGTTATTGTGTCTACTTTCTGAATGACTGTGATCTATCTTCTCCACCTCTTGGTGTAGGTGCTTGCCATTGTCTGGCTCTAAATGATCCTTGAGATTGCCCTCTACCCCTCGGGCGCCTGTATCTACCTCTGAGGTCTGTCCGTGGCTGGAAAGGACCAATTTTTTGAAGGCAAGTTTCTGCTGAAACGTACAGGTTGTACTGTAGGAAATCTTTCACTGTTTGCATTGATCTTGCCTTTTCCTCCATTTTCTTTAGTACCTCCTCAGCTTTAACACCAAACAATACATCTTTTTGAAGAGGTGCATCTAGTAATTTAGCTTTGACATGATCTGGTAAGGTTTGCTCTTTGAGCCAAGCATGTCTACGTATGACAGACCCTGTAACAGCAGCTCTACATGAGGCCTCTAAAGCATCAAAACCACATTGCAAGGTATGTTTACCCACTTGCTCTGCACTATGCAACAAATCCTGCAACTCCTTTAAATCTGGTTGTTCAGGTTGTGTCATTTTGCTTTTCAACTGTGATAACAAAAACTGTTGATACTTTAACATATGGAACTGACAGTTTAATGCCCTCATGGTTAAAGTGGCCGAGATGTATACCTTTTTCCCCCCACCTTTCTAAAGCTCTGGAATCTCTCTCTGAAGGTAACAGATTTCTGGCAGTAGAAGCCTTAATTCCCTTGGGACCCTGTGAAATAGTTTCTGGGTCAGCAGCATGGCTTTTGTATAGGAACTGGTGTGAATCGGGGACCCGGTAATACCTGTCAGGTTTAACAGGAGCTGGAGGTAAAGAATCTGGGATGAGGCTGGCTTCTGTGTACACATCATCTAATATATCCAAGACAGGAGGGATAGCCAGAGGCCTGTGCTGAGGAAGCAAGAGAAAATCCCTGAGCCTTTTCGTGGAATCTGAGTAATCTTGGCCTTCCCAGTGAAAGTGTTCCCTCAAGGTATGTAAGGTTTCCCCAAAAAAATAGTCCTCAGGGGGGGAGACCGAGGGAATGGACTCCTCAGCATCAGAATCTTCAAAAGGGGAATGGACTCCTCAGCATCAGAATCTTCAAAAGGGGAATATGAATATTCCTGGTCCTCAGAATGTTCTGAAGTAATAAGAGACTTGGTCTGAGGAAGGGTAGTCTTCCTCCAATCTGGGCCTTTTGTCCGAGGGGGGTTGAGAACCCCTGATAAGAGTAATCAAATCCTCAGCCATTTTGAGCATCTGTTTTTTAGGCATGGGGCCTTGAGAGGGGCTTTGTGGAGCTTGTCTTTTAGTTTTCATGGCTGCTTTAGATTTTGTGAAAGCCTTAATAGAAAAAGAGGAAGGCCTGAAGACACCTTGAGAGGTGGCAGGCCTGTCTAAAGTCTGAATTTCCCCGCCAAGAGTGGCGTCGGTATCTGTAGTCGGAGTGGGGGCCGAGGAGCCTGCGACCTCAGGCACAGAAGACACCACTAAAGAACCGTCATCGGTACTCAGGGGCTGCGTAGGCGCCTCTCTGAGAACCGGAGCACCTGAAGCTGGCTTTAGCTTGGTGTCGGTGGAAGTCGCGGACCTCGTATGTCGGTACTTATCTTTGCGTCTTTTACTCAAAACTGGAGTCGGAGTATCTGACGACATAATGTAATTAAATTTTTTACCAAAATAGTGTTGGGCGAACTCCGCCCGATGCTTAATAGTGCGTTTGTTGAATCTAGCACAGAAACGACAGGCCGAGACGTCGTGGTCTGGGCCTAAGCAAGGAATGCAGAAGGAATGGAAATCCTTATGCGGTATTTGCTTCCCACATGAAATGCAATTATTAACTTTGTCTGACATCGGTCTGAGGCAAGAAAAGTTTCCCCAACGGGGTACTTAGCTTTCAAGAAGACTTCGGCTGAAATATTTTCATAAATCTCAGGAGCTAGTCGACCGGCACTTGCGAACTGCTTCTGCTTCGGGCACCGCGCGGCAAGAAAGACTGGAGAAGATGGCGTCGGCTGGTTCTTTTATACCCCTGCCGCACTGACGTCAGGGAAGAAGCGGCGACAACCGACGCCAGACCTAGACTTTGGAATTCGGCCGAGCGAGGACCCGCCTGACGGCAGGAAAACCCATCTGTTATGACTGCAGCTGTATGCACGATGAACATCATCGACATCTGTGTAGTAACAGAAACCTGGTTTAAGGCTCCTGAGAGCACCCCAGCACTACTAGGCTATAACTCGTACCATACCTTTCAGCCACAGAACCAGGACCAAAACACAAAAGGCGGGGGTGTATCCATATTCATCAAGGATACCCACACCTCCAGGTTAGTGGCGCAGCAGAATGCATCAGAGATCATCCATGTGCAACTACCAGGAAAAACTGCAATCCAAATTGTAGCTTGCTACATATCACCCACTATGACCCAGGACTCCCATTCTGCATTTCTGGAGACACTGGGAAATATGAAGGTCCTACCAAACACCATAATACTGGGTGATTTCAATTACCCAAACATAAACTGGGAGAACTACTCAAGTACTAACTCCCTTGCCCAATGCTTCCTAGAATTTATAAACTCGAATGCCCTGGATCAACTGGTCAACACCCCTACCAGAGGGAACAACATACTGGACCTGGTCATCACCAACATGAACTGGTGTTCCACACTGGAGGTCATCCCCTCGCTGGTTAGATCAGACCATAGACTAATCACTCTGGATATCCACATTCGGCCCCCACCCCCAATCAAGGAAACCACTGTGAAAAATTTTTCAAAAGCAAACTTCACGTTACTTAAGACCGAGGTGGAAAGATTCACAGCTCCCATGCTACAGGACAATGCTGCCCAAGCTGCTGAAACCGTTACAAAGGCACTCTATGAGCATCTGCAGGAATGCATGGATTGTGCTATCCAAAGTAAAACCAAGACTCACTCCTCCAAGAAAAGGAAACCAGTCTGGTGGACCCCTGCCATAAACAAGCTATGCAACAGAAGGAGGAAAAACTAGTACAGAAAAGAGTAAAATCCCAAGAAGGAAAGACATCCCTGATCAATATCAGCAAGAAACTATGATCCCTCATTAAATCATCCAAGGCTAGTTTCGAAAGAAAAATTGCCAATGACTCCAAAGATAATCACAAACCATTCTTTAGCTATGTCAAGAACCTAAGTGGAAACTCTCAGCTCTGCTCTGAGTTAGTGCAGAATGGCACAAAATACACTGAACTGACTGATATTGCCAACATTCTGGCAGACAGGTTTAGTTCAAACTTCACCCCCCTCTCACCCCCTGAAGGGCCCATAACCATATCAGAAGAATGTAGGACCCCATCAATCACCAACCCACAGGTTAAAACAGCCCTATCTAAAGCCAAAAACACAGCTTCAATGGGACTGGACGGTGTCCCAGGTGGTGTCTTACAAGAGCTCCAAAATGAACTAACCCCTCACTTAAACACACTGTTCAAACTCAACCTCTCTACAGGCTACACACCCACAGAGAGGCGCACAGCAACAGTTATCCCACTCCACAAAGGTGGAGCCACAACGGACCCGGGGAACTATTGCCCTATAAGCCTGACTAAACTGGTCTGCAAGGCTATGGAGCACATCATCATGGAACTCATTAACAGAGACACTGGGAATCTCCAAACCTTGGATACTACCCAGTTTGGCTTTGTTAAGGGCAGATCATGCCTCCTAAGCCTGGTGGACTTCTTTGAGACAGTTACCAAGGCATTAGATGAGGGAAAGGAGATCAACAAAGCCTACCTAGACCTCGCAAAGGCTTTTGACACCATTCCCCATTCTAGTATTATAGACAAGCTCACCAGCTTGAACATAAACCCCTACGTCATGAGATGGGTTGCCAATTGGCTCATGGATAGAACCCACATGGTGAGAGTTGCAGGCTCTACGTCCGACTCTAAACCTGTTACAAGTGGCGTCCCCCAGGGCTCAGTCCTAGGACCCCTCCTGTTCGATATATACTTCTCAGAGGTACAGGCAAGCATAGGAGGACTTTGGCTGACCAAGTTTGCAGACAACTGCAAACTAGGGGCCATAATTGATTCTCCGACTGATACAGACACCCTCCAGAAGGGTCTCACTGAGACGGATACTTGGTGTCAAAATCATGGCCTCAAGCTAAATGCCAAAAAGTGCATAGTCATCCCCTTTGGAAAAAATAAAGTACCCGCGAACTGCTACATAGGTGGTCGTACCCTAAATACAGAAAATGTAATAAGGGATCTGGGGACCCAAGTAGATAGTAATCTCGCCTTTGATAATCATATTGCCAAGGTGGTTAGAAAATCCTTTTATGTGGCCCATCTAATCACAAAAGGGTTCGCATCTAGAACAAAAGAGGTTACTGTGCCTCTCTACACATCACTCATTAGATCCATCATTGAATACAACGCCTCATTTGGGATGTACCTTACAAGACACCTGCAACAGCTGGAAAGACCACAAAGTACCTCACCATGAGGATTACTGGCCTCAAACAGATGCCCTATGCAGCCCGACTCAAGAAACTCCAGCTGTACTTGGTTGCATACCACTTACTCAGAGGTGATCTCTGCCTGACATACAAGGCCATGTCCAACCCAAAATTGATGGACATGCTCCACCTAAAAAAAAAAAATCCCGGAGAGTCACACGCTCTAGAGATATAAACTTCACCACAACGATAAATAGGACAAGCTGGAGGGATAGATTCCTGTCCCAGAGACTCCTCATGTTTTGGAACAGGATTCCAATATATATCAGGCAGAGCCCCTCACTAACACTCTAAGAGAAACCTTGATGGGTGGATGGGAAACAGAAAATTTACCCCAAGGATCACTGCAGTGGCTCTGCTAGACAGTGGCGCAGGGAACTAATGGCTCTGCTGGACAGAGGCACAGGGAACTAATCTAAGCGGGTGGCGAAAGCCAACACATTCTGGCTAGGCTTATAAATGCCCTTGGGCAGATAGCCCAGCACTTACCTATGATATATATATATATATATATATATATATATATATCTAATAAAAAAACTTCACTGACTATAGGAAAAACAGATAAGGCGGGAGTTTTTACTTATTTTTATATTTATATATGCACACGGGTCTACTTGAGATTACCGAAATCCCAGTAGACCGACATTTAAAACACCAAGCCCACAACACCGACATTACACAAAACCGACAACTCACATACCAGACAGACACAACCCCGGCATACCTCCTACAATGTACAAACACCACCACACACAAACATATATATATATACATATATATATATATATATATATATATATATATATATATATATATATATATTAAAAAAAAAACACACAACATTCCAGATAAAACTACCTACTTCCCCCCACCCACACCCTGCCCACCATCTAAACCCTTACCATTAATACATAAAATACACTTTAAATAAAAAAAGTACATACAAACCTTTACATTAAACGTTTATGCATGGGGGGGGGGGGCTATGCCTCCTTGCATCTCCCATGGGGGGATGCGCCCTCCAGCCCCCCTGCTACTTATAGATACCAACTCCGAGATCGCACTATAACATCCACAGGAGCAGCTTTCCTGTTCTGCTCAACTTGGACTGTCGAGCATTCGGACGTTTCACTCATGTGAAACATCAAGCTTTTCGGCTCTGTGTTTTAAATGTCGGTCTACTGAGATTTTGGTAATCTCAAGTAGACCCATGCACACAAGTACAGGATGGGCAGATTACAGCAAATCAGAGCAGACGATTAACCAGCATGTTTTAGGAAGTGGGAAAAAGCCAAAACTGAAGTACCCATAGAAAACTCATGCAGATACAGGGCGAACATGAAAACTGCACACAGCCAGTGACTGGAAGTCAGGACTGAAACCCAGACCCTTGAGGCAGAAATGTTACCACTGACCCCAACATGCGGCTAGAATTAGCGATGCTCTGCAAGGGCATTTTAGTTATGTAATCAGCCCGTTGGTCCATTATGGTATTTTCCTATTGGTTATATTGACAGAAAGAAAACACAAAGCATAGTTCACAAAATTAACAAGGGATCCGTTACATTCTTGGACAGTCCTGCCCTAAGAAAATGTATCCTTGGTGCTTTCCATGACGATTTCCGTAGAGTGTGTACGATGAAACATATACATAGATGTATACCATTACTGGACTGTCACTGCCTGTAAGGGCAAACTGTGTGTACAAGACAAATAAATACAGTCTTTTTCATTTTACTCTTCCACTGTTCAGAATTCCAAAACATTAAAGTCTGCACAGCTGAAACAAACTTCCAGGAATGTGTTTGCTTAGTACCGTAGTAGCATGTGTCAGAAGGTATCAACTAATCAATAGTGTTCAGTAAACTTGTTTCAAAAGAAGATGACTATGCTTTTAGTAAAACTCAAAGAAAAACTGCTTCTTAAAGCACCTTATGCATCAAAATGTCAACATAAGCAAATGGAAAAAGGCAAGATGCAGCAGTTTGCATTTTCTCTCACATCTAAAATCATCCAAGTGGTACAGATGAATATTTGCCTAGTGTAAGAGAAATGTAGAACAGATGTTATAATACATGTCAAATGAATTTAAGTCGGTGGGGAAAGCCACAGTAAAATTAGGTTTCCCATGACTCTTCAGCAATATCAGGTGAGTGCAGATATACTGCTGCTCACTTTGTCGTCACTACCTTTTGCCCCTGAATCATTTACTTCAGACACTTTCTGTAAATTCCACTGCATTACTATAGAAACAGTTAAGAAAGATAAACACAGTAATAGCATTAACTGGTTGTGCACAACATAATAAAATTCTAGCTTGTTTACCAACAATAACGTACTCATACACAGAATGTTAACTCCAAAATAAACATATTAAAGCTGACAACACTTGGAGTGAGGTCTGGTTTCAAGATGTCAGCCACTGTCATTAGATGGAGCAGCTAACGTCATGCTTTCTGACTGGTAGGGCAGTTCATCCTCGGTGACTAACAGGGAAAATAACAGGTCTATATTACATTATCGAAAAGTAATTTAATCGAACGTCACTTTACACTGAAATGCCATTCATCGAGCTGTTTATAGAGAGATCTCGGTATAGAGAAGATTGGAAATTTTGCCCTTACTTCACTGTAGTGCGATCTTGGAGTTGCTATATATAATTAGTGGGGGGTGTTGGGGCACAGTCCCCCACAAGAGCAAATTTGATAAATGGCATTTTTAATGTAAGTGCCGTTCAATTAAGTTATGTTTTGATTATGTAACATAGGCCCAAAATAACTGCTAGATTACAATGACTAAGTGCTCAAAGGTCACCTTGACCGCTTGCTTAGCTTGGACCTAGGAACATGAATAAACCACCAGATCTGTCAAAACAATGTTCCGGATGTCCATGTCCAAATAGCAAACAGGCATTCAAGTCATCAAGAGACTGCATAAGACCACAAGTTTGAGAGTAGATTAAACTTTCATATGCCCTCTGGTTAGCTGTGAATGTTCTTAGCCCTCAACACTCTCTTTGCATTGTCACTGGCATCAGTAAACCCAAACTCCTGGGACAGACTGCTGTAGACAACTGAAGCGGGTAATTCCTGTAGAAAGAGATGACTGAAATGGAAATTCAGACAGTGGTGAGGGATGGGTCGGAATGACAGTGCTGTTATAAAACCAAATTCAACAAAATATTGGTCGTCAACTGTTTGTCAAGATTTAAATGTTCAGAACTCCAAACTTTAGACTAAGCTGCTTTCTCACTCAAAAGAAAAAAAAGATAAACAAGACATGAGAAGTTTAAAAGACACATTCAAATTTCAGTTCAAGTGCTATCTTTTATGTATCAGTTATACTCTGAAATTGACCTTTTTCTTAAGTATTTAGATATATGTAATAAAACGTAACAGGACAAATTTGAAAGATTTTCTAGGTAACATTTAAAGTAGAATAAAACTAATAAAACATTATCAAATCATAACATTATGAACAGATAAATTGAATCAAACAGTTGTGGGCCCTTCTTGAAAGTACAGCTGTGTTAGGAACTTAACATAATTGTACATGTTTGGGTAGATTCACTGTTACTGTACTGACTCTAGGGATTTTCTCTGCAGAAACCAGAGGCTGGACTGAACACTGGAGCGCTCACTTCCCACATGACCCAATGCATGTCCCTCCTCCCCTTCCAGAATCAGGATGTAGGTGGTACAAAGGATCATTGGTCAGCACCATCTTCGGGTCTTCCTTGACACAGACTGAAGACATGCTCTCCCCATGTTCCAGCACACAACCTGCCTGATGTGTCCCACACTTATGCTAAGGCCTAAAGTATGGTATCTGCAGAAAGATTTAACTTGAGGTGCATGAAGGTGAATAGGGATACCTACCCCAACCCCAGGGAAAGAATGAAGATCAGGTGACTAGAGGGAGGGAAATGGTACTGCAACAGGGAATCTACTTGAACATCTACAATTATGCCAAGTTCCTAAAAAGTGAGGGATGCTGCCCTCAATCTAGTAACCATAACCAACACTCATGCCTCAAATGCTGGTGCCTGGGAAGGGGCTCAGGACCCAACTTATGACAATCAGGTTTTGGCCTGAAAAAACATTTTGAAGACAAATGGTTTGGTGAACTCCTGAGAAGTCACACCAGAGGCCACAGCCAGACTAGTAGTTGAATATGTGGGATTTGAAGGCGCCTTACCACTTTCGACAATTCCAAGACTGTTGGACATGGAAACTGTGTTGTTGGGCTCCCTTACACTTTTCTCCTATAGGCACTTCACTTTCTTGTTCTTAGCAAGTTCAGAGGCGGGACCAGCAGATGCCATCTCACATGTAAACTAACTATGGGACTACATTTCATAGTTCTAGAGTTGATGCAAACACACTTGGGATAACTGGGAATATTGTACTCCAGAGCAAGGATACTCTGATTGTACTATATAGCATAAATCCAAAGCACACGATAGTCACAAACAAAAAACTTTAATGAAGCTTTCAGGTCTCCACCCTTCATCAGCATATGCTGATGAAGGGTGGAGACCTGAAAGCTTCATTAAAGTTTTTTGTTTGTGACTATCGTGTGCTTTGGAATATTGTACTCCAGACCCAGGCAGGAGGACAAAATGAACGAAAGTCTCTCAGTGTAATTTGTGTCCCACATTTAATGCAATTGTTAATTTTCTGTGACATTTACAATAATAATAATAAGGGACAAAAAATTCAAAATTAACCCAACAGGGTACTTATCCGGAACTCTGGTTTCAAACTGACCTAATGGATCAAAGACCCGCAGACAATGAATAAGGCATCCATTGTAATTTTGCGTCAAGAAAGAATAAAAGATGGCATCGGAAAATGACCCTTTTTGCCACTATCATCATGATGTTGGAGGTGGGGGAGCATCCACAAGGCCATGGCAGAAGTTGAAATGTCTGGTGTTCAAGTCAGCCTTGGGCATCTGTAGGCAGAAATTACCTATGTGGTTTTACTCTTTGAAAGCATTAGCCGAGGAGGTAAGTATGCACAATTTGTTGGGTTAAACAGTTTTTTTGGATGCTGAGTCATTACTCATTCAGGAATTCCAAGAGTCAGTACTACAACAGTGAACTATGACGGACATCTTGGTATTCCTCTGGAATGGGCCCATGCTGAGCCATTTCTCAGTAAAGTGGGGTAGTGTAATATGAAACGTTTCCAAACTAATACACCCATTTCTGATTGGTTTGCGACATCTAAAACTGACTGTGGCAGTTGTAAAAATTCAGTTAAACACGTCATAAATGGAGTGTGGGATGCTTTTTTAATGAAACAGCAGCTATATATATAGTCAGCTGATCTACAGTATTCCTGATATCTATTCCTCTCCTGCATTACAGGAAACAAATACAACTTGGGCTGGAGCATGCCATGATTTTGTACACCAGACTAGGAAGGTGCACTCACAGTCCCATGCTCCCCTATTTCAATTCCCTTGGACTGAGTGAGCACAACTTGAAAGATACAAAATAGCACAACAATACAGAATTATACACTTGCCCGATTACAGGAAAATCCACTTTCTAAAAGCTGTCCAGGCATACTGGGATGGAAGACAGTTAAGCACTCATTGTGAAGTCCTCATCACAGACATTATGCTGAATTCTGCAGTGAAAAAAAAAAACGCTGGAAAGAATCTCAAGCAGCACCGATTAAATCCCACTGGGAGGTTAAAAGGTAAGGACTTGGAAGAGTTAGTTCTAAAGAGCTGAGATTCTAGAACAGAAGGCCTAAAGCCTGGAACACTTCAAGAAATAAAGCTTAAAAAAGTGTGTGCTGGTGACTAAGTAGGAATAGCACACATATGCAACTCTCAGTTTAAAAAAGCAAGCACCTGTACCTGAGTGGAGTGGTCATTGGCAGCTTTATTTTCCAAGGTATGCCCAGCTTCACAATGGAAAAAGATATGACACATAGCAATCTACTTGAAAAGGGTTTACTTGGATAATGCAAGACTATCCTTACCTGAAATAAGGGAAATAAATAACTGTTTCACTTCCCTCAACTCACCCACTTTCACACTGCAAAACCTAAGGTGGTGACTGTGCTTACTATATGGACGAAGGTGATATCCTTCCTCTGGATTTTGTCTGCAGAAAGAAAATGAGGAGATGAATGGACTGGCTTAAGGACAGCTCAAATACCACTGCTGGACGGAAATGTGAACTAGTATTATGGACAACTTATTCTTCTAAAAGGACTAATTAACCTTCCTACCAAACAGAAGCCTGCAATGGACAGAACTGACAGACAGCAAGAATAGTGCCTTCAAGGGGCAAAGTTCAATGATGCCAAACCAGCCAGTTCAAAGGGAGAATGGGAATGCCCATCAATCATTAATTAATTCAAGTCCAGAGGAACAAAACTATCATTTAAAGACTATATGAACAAGCCAGCTTTCTCAGGAACTAAAATTTGCTTTTTTATCATATCTTGATATTTTGTGCAGTACTAACATCTGCATCAAATTAAGTGGTGGTTATTACTACCCCTAAAATGATCTGATGAGACTACCATACTGATGTGACTTTGCTCCTCAACTAAAGTGCCTTAACCAATAACCAACAATGTACACTTTCGCTCTTTTCTGGACAGTGTTTGCAAATGTAATAGTGACTCCCTTTGATTTGCGTGCTTTGTCATGTTTCAAACAAGTTTACATCGGCCCTTTTTGTTTCGGTTACAAAGAGTAATTGGGAGTCGCTTATGAAAGAACAAAGATCTTCCTTTAGCTTAAGGATGCTCTTCTACTCAGACAAAAACATGTGTCAAGTTTCTCAAAGTTTTCACTCGGGTGCGACAACAAAACCGTAGCTCACTTACTGGTTTCTTACTGCAAGTATTTAAGAAAGTCTGTGATCTTAGAAATTCAACAGATTTATTACATCACTGGGAGGGAAAGAAGACAGGGCTCCAAATAATTGCTATTTGGGGGTTTCCAAGGCCAAAAAATCTTAAATGTAACAGACAAGTAAGATGCATGGGCCAAGAAGACAAATTTCTAAAAGTACTGTGAGATCTCAAGCAAATCCAACACGGTATGTATACAAGAAACTAAAAACACAAAAATGCCACAGAAGAGAGAAAAGATGGGTTACACTTTATTTATGTGTAACAGCATGTGGTTACTGTATACTTGCTTATTATTTATTTTATTTTGCATTTAACTGGGAAAGTTCGATGAACACACATCCCTTTTCAGCGGCGGCCCAGGGAGAAAAGCTCCAGTTACAGAAGCTTAATACATATACCAAGAGCTTAATACATATATAGAATTTACAAAAATTCAACAAAAGCTTACACAGGCTTACAATATCATGCAAAAGACTTATAAACTTTACAAAAAGGAGCTCAGAATTTCCAAATATGAACAGTTTAAAAAAAAAAAGGCATACAGATAAAATGAACATTTCCAGGATGAATAATATATTAGAAAGAAAGATGTGTAATGTAGACATTAACCATAATAGTAAGCACATAGATAAATCATCATACATCAGCAAGACAAACTTATGAGAATAGAGTCAGGAGATATGCATTGGTAGGATTAGAGGGGACAGCCAGGATTAGCTGGATAGATAAGAGTTATACTTTGTAGGTCTATCCATGACAGTTACAGGAACAAAGCCAGGTGTCTTTCAAGTGTGATTTTAGGTGTTTCCTAAACTGTGTGACAGAGCAGCAGGAAGTAATGTGGGAATGTAGTTTATTCCATATTTTTGGGATGTATTAACAAAGAGTGATTTCCCTGTTATATTATTTACTTTGGTGGTGACTAGCAGGAATTTGTTATTAGATCGGAGGGGTCTAGAAGTGGAATAGGGAAGCAATAGTTTTTGGAGGGCAGGGGTTTTGTCTGGTTGAAGTAGTATTTTGTGGGAAAAGGTTATCTGATTAAAGTGTCGCAGTTGAGGGAGTTCTAGCCATTCTAGCTGTTTTACAGCAGAGCAGTGATGTCACCTGTAACAGGCACCTGTGGCAATCTTTGCAATTTTATTCTAACAAAATTCAAGTTTGGTTAGTTCAGTTTTGCGGAGGTTGGTTAGGATTGGGGAGGCATATAGGAGGGATGATAAGAGATGTGTACAACGAGCGATGATAACTTTTGTTTGTGTTGTTAGGAATTGTTTGTTTCTGTATAGGAGTCCTAAGTTTATTGTAAACTTTTTTAATGGTTTGTGCTATATGTATATCGAATCTTAAGTTGTTGGTAATTTCTATGCCTAGTAGCTTGATATGAGTTGATGGGGTGATAGCAGTTTTATTTTAGGATAGGATAGTGAAAGGTAGGAAAGATGAGGTGGTGGATTTAGATGGGCAGAAGAGAAGGAGTTTTGTTTTGTTGGGGTTTAGTATGAGGTGAGAGTTGGTGAGCCATCATTCAATGGATAGAAAGGATTCTTGGGTTTTGGTGTGGATGTCATGTATGGAGGAGGCTGTACATATTATAGTAGATAGTAGTATTATAGTAGAGTCATCTGCATAATGTATGAGTGTACTGTGAGAAGTGGTGGTGTGGAGCTGGTTAGTGAAGAGAGAGAAAAGTATATGGAAGAAAACTGAAGCTGAGATGAAGAAAAATATGTTTATGGTATAGCTGTCTTGTCAAGAAAGCACATAACCAGCAATATAAAACACGCAGCAAAAAATGATGATCTAGTAACACTTCCATAGGTTCAAAGGTATGTACTAGGCTAATGAACACTGGGGCCTTTTTAAGCCTAGCCATACATCCCAAATGCATTTGACAAGTTTGGGGACCTTAGGTTTATTTTAACGGGTATATGTAAAGCTAGGACTTGGGTGATCAAGCATTTTACAGGCTGCCTCTGCCTGTCAGAAACATATGTACCAGACCAGGGGGTGAATTTCTTATTCCCCATCCACTGGTCCAAATTAAATAGCTTGAAATGGCTTAAGGAAGAATTCTGCTTCACATAGATGGGAAGCATGTTCCAGAGAAAGAGTATTCTCTGATGCACATTGGTCCCCTATTTATGTCGCAAGCAAGGTTTAAGTCCTTAGATTGAGTATTTCTGATATCATTTGTTTTGTGGATATGCAGATGGTTCATAGGTTCATACTAGGCTATCTGCCCAAGGGCATTTACAAGCCTAGCCCATAGTTATGTGGCTTTCGCCACCCCTTTAGTTTGAATAAAAACTATGCCTATCATTTTTCTGTGCCTCTGTCAAGCAGTGACACTGAAGTAATCCCTGGGGTATATCTGCGATCTCCCATCCATTGGTCAAGATTCCTCTTGAACAAGGCCAGCGAGGTGCTCTGCCTCACATGTACCGGGATTTTGTTCCACAGCATAGGGAGTCTCTGGGTGATGAATCTGTCCCTCCAGCACGCTCTATTTATAACCGTGTCAAGGTTTAAGTCTCCGCCTTGTGGTTCTGAGGGATCTAGATTTTTGAGGTGAAGCATATTCATCAAATCTGGGTTTGACATGGCCTTATATGTCAGGCACAGGTCACCTCTGAGCAAGCGGTATGAGACTGAATAAAGCTGGAGTTCTTTCAGTCGGGCAGCATAAGACATATTTTGAGACCCTTTATCCTTTTGGTGAGGAACTTTTGGGGCCTTTCCAGCTGCATCAGGTGTCTGGTCCGCTACATTCCGAACGGGGCATTGTACTCAATCATAGGTCTAATGAGTGATGAGTACAGGGGACGATGACCTCCCTTGATCTAGATGTGAATCCCTTCATGATCAGGTGGGCGATATAGAAGGTTTTCCTAACTACTTTAGCAACATGAGTGTCAAACGAAAGATTACTGTCAACTTGGGTCCCCAGATCCCTGATGACTTTTTCTGTGCTCAGTGGATTGTCACCTATATGGTAGCTAGGGGTAACCTTGTTTTTCCCAAGGGTATGACTATGCATTTTTGGCGTTTAACTTCAGGCCATGGCTCTGGCACCAGTTATCCATTTCTGTGAGGCCCTTCTGGAGGATATCTGTGTCAGATGTGTTTCGACTATGGCCAGTTTGCAGTCATCTGCAAACTTTGTCAGCCATAACCCTCCTGTGTTTGCTTGTACTTCAGAAAAGTAGATGCCGAACAAGAGTGGACCCAGGACTGAGCCCTGTGGGACACCACTTGTGACAGGCTTTGAGTCTGACATGGCTCCAGCAACTCTGACCCTGTGGGTTCTGCCGCTTAGCCAGTTTGCAACCCATCTTGTGATGTATGGGTTTACATTCAAGCTGATGAGTTTTTCGATGATACCTGAGTGGGGTATTGTGTCAAGGCCTTTGCCAGGTCGAGGTAGGCTGTATGGACTGCCTTTCCTCATCAATGGCCTTGGTGACTGTCTCAAAAGAGTCAACCAAGTTTAAGAGGCAGGATCTGCCTTTGACAAAGCCAAACTGGGTTGGATCCAAAGTCTGCAAGTTCCCTATGTCTTTATTTATGAGTTCCATTATGATCCTCTCCATGGCTTTGCAGATAAGGCTTGTCAAGCTAATGGGGCGGTAATTTCCAGGGTCTGTGGAGGCACCGCCCTTATGAAGTGGGACCACAGTCGCCGTGCGCCACTCCTTGGGTATGTATCCTGAGGTGAGGCTAAGATTAAACAGCTGTCCTAACTGTGGGTTTAATTCCTCGTTGAGTTCATGAAGCACACAGCCGGGGACACCATCCGGTCCCATGGATGCTGTGTTTTTGCCTTAGTGAGGGCAGTTCTCACCTGGGCGTTGGAGATGTTTGGGGGCTACAATCCTCTGGAATAGATATCTCTCCTTTGGGGAGGGGGAGAAGTTTGCACTGAACCTGTCAGCCAGTATGTTAGCAATGTGTGTAGGTTCAGTAATTTTCACATCATTTTGAACTAATTCTGAGCATATCTGGGAGTTTCCTCCTAGGTTTCTAACATAGCTAAAGAAGGCCTTATGATTGTCTTTAGAGTCCTTGGCGATTTTTCTCTCAAAATTTGCCTTTGATGATTTTATGAGAGCTCTTAGTTTTTTACTTATAATGATCAAAGGTGTCTTACCTTTCAAGGATTTTGCTCTACCTTGTAGTAGCTTCCTCCTTTTGTTGTAGAGCTTGTTTATGGCTGGGGTCCACCAGACTGGACGCTTGCCTTTGGTACAGAGAGTCTTAGTTTTGTTTGGGATTGCCTGATCCATGCAGTCCTGTAGGTGCTGGTAGAAGGCATTTGTAAGTGATTCAGCGGTTTGAGTAATGTTTATCACTGGCTCAGGGGCCTTAAAGGAGACCACACTAGTTTTTAGAAGTGTGAAATCGGCTTTTGAGAAGTTTTTCACTGTGGTCTTTTTGTTTCAGGTGGGGCGGGATGAGGACCTCCAGCGAGATTAGTTTATGATCTGATCTCACCAGTGAGGGGTATACTTCGGTGTTGAACATTTTGATCCCATGTTCGTGATGATGAGATCAAGTATGTTTTCACCTCTTGTGGGGATGGTGACTAGTTGTTCCATGGCATTTGAGTTTATGAACTCCAGGAATCTTTGGGTTAGAGTGTTCGGGCTTGAGTAGTGTTCCCAGTCTATATTAGGGTAGTTGAAGTCACCTAGTATGATGGTGTTTGGAGATACATTTATCCCTCCAATGTTTTCAGGAAGGCCATGTGAGGTTCCTGAGTTTGAGAGGGTGGCCTGTAACATGCTACAAATTGCAGAGCAGTCTTGCCTATGGTTAATTGCACCTGGATGGTCTCCGATGCATCGCGTTGCCACCAACCTTGAGGTGTGGGTGTCCTTTATGAATATGGACACCCCTCCTTTCTTGGTGTTGTCCGGATTTTGGGGCCGGAACGTATGATATGAGGTGAAACCTGTTAGTGCTGGGGTGCTCTCAGGAGCCTTGAACCAGGTTTCTGTCACAGCACAGACATCGATGTTCTCCATATTGAGAAGGGCCTCGAGTGCGTGCATCTTGAGATTGAGACTTCTGGCATTGAGCAGCATTACCCTTAGTTTTTTTCCTTTTGGTGTTCTAGGGTGGTAGGTTTAGAATTTGAGCCTTGCCTAAAAAGGCACTATGGGGTGGCAAGAGCCTTTGCCAATATCCGGAAGCCCAGGGTGACAGGTGCAAGCCGTCCCTTAGCAGCGTGGCTTGTCCAGCATGTCATCCCAGGCAGACAGACATTGGATCCCCTTTGAATGACACCAGAATTTAAGCCAATTATTAAAGCTGATCATCTTATCACTGTATTGTGGCATCATTCTAGGTGAAGGTAGGATACTGCTCAAGGTCAGGGTCATACCTGCCTGGGCTACATAATCAGAGAGCTCCTCGACGTCCCTTTTCATGTAGTCCAAGGAGGTACGCCTCAGGTCGCTGACACCAGCGTGGACAATGACTGAGTCGCACTTGTACCTGCTGTTGAGAGACCTGAGTGCTTGCGTTATGTGGCGGATTCTAGCGCCCGACAGGCAGCTTACTGTGACCTTCTCCTTACTCAGTCTGGTGAGCAGGACGTCAGTGTGTCTGACTATGGAATCACCAATGACAAGTGTGTCTGGCATTTTGTTTGGCCTTAAGGGCTGTGACTGTTTGACACTCTGACTGTGTGGTCTATGTGTTGCATGTGTTGGGTCGTGAGGTGGTAGTTGTTTGGGTGTCTGCTTTGGTGGCCTCTGCTGTTTTGGTAAATTTTTGATCAGAGCCTCGGAGTATGTCTTTGTGTGAGTATGTGTATGATTTGAAGTTGTGATGGTACCATGTGTGACTGGGTATGTATTGTGTGTGGTTGCCTTCTCCTCCTGTCTGGTCTTGTATCAGAGAGGGATCCAAGGATGGCTTGTATGCCAGGCACAGATCAACCCTCAACAGTCTGTAGGAGACTGAGTACAGGGATAGGGCTTTGAGGTGATCTGCAAAGGACAAGTTGTTTATGCTCCATATCTTTGGGAGGAGCATCTGTAGATGTTCCAGTTGTTACATGTGCCTGATCAGGTAAGTACGGATGTATTGAAGGGGGGTACTGTACTCATTGGCTGGTTTCATAAGGGCCAAATACAGTGGAACAATGACTTCCTATGGCCTAGATGTCACACCTTTGCTTATAAGTTGTGCAACATAGAACTATTCCCTTATTACCGTAAACACATGATGGTTGAAAGCTAGGTTACGGTTTGCAAGCATTCTCAAAATTCCTGACTTCTGGGTCTACTCATAAGGGTATATTATCAATGAGGTAGTCTTCAACAGTGGCTGACTTCCCAAAGAACACTGTTATGCATTTCTTAGCAATGAGCTTTAGAACATGGCTCTGACACCAGTTATTTGTTTGAGTCAGCCCTTCTTGGATGATATCTGCATCTTGGGGGGATTCTATAACTACATCTAGTTCGTAACAGTCAGCAAACTTGGTCAGCCAGAATCACTTGGCCTTGACTTCAGAGAAGTGGATGCCAAAAGGGAGTGGAGCCAGCACAGAGCCCCGAGGGACTCCACTAGTTACTGGCCTCTTTTTGTTGATGGATTCCCCAGTCAAAACTTCTCTACTGGTGCATACTCTACCAGGATAAAAGATCCACAGAACAGGAACGGATTTATTCACATATTAAATACCACAAAGCCACTGGTGTGCTCTCCAACAAGATAAAAAATCCACGGTTTAGGAATTCACACTACAACGTCAGATGGTCAGTGAGTCTTCACAGCATAAAAGCAAACATAACTGCTCAGGCTAGTTGCTGTGATAAAGGGAAAAGGGAGAACACTATGACATTGTGAGCTAGCATTAAACTCAATGATCAGGACCCAGACAGTGATGAAACATATTACAGGCCAATTTTTTTGGAACAACAAACAGGCAGTGATATGATTTAAACTCTGGCTCATTGTTAAGTACACAGTATCTAGTGTGGGTGACAAACAGGCTGGATAGCTTCTACTGGGTACAGTGCTATACAAGAAACATAGAAACATGCTAACAAGGTACAGTTCTATCTGGATATTAAATAACTGCATCAATAAAAAATCAATTTACCATTGTTTTATAGGATGAAAAGCATGTAGCACCTTGAAAAACAAACTGCCGAAGTGCCCTGAGCCAAAAAAGTGACAGTAAAGTATAATGTTGGTTATTAGATGTTTTAAAATCAGGGATACACAGTAACATTACTGACCACCATTTAATGAACGACAGTACTGTTCAACTTGTCACAGTAAATCTGGGCCACAGCAAAGCACTCAAACTCAAAGCAAATACAGCTGTAAAACCATGAGACTGTTACATAAAAACAAAAACTGGTCAGTCCATGTCCTCTACTAACAAGCTCGTACTTGCAAAGTTCCAGGTGAACAAGCTAAACACCTATCCATCCCAAATGCCTCCCTGAATTTTACTATCCGCAGGACAGAAGTTACTTAGATGACATGATTAGATTTGTCAAACTTTCCTCCAACAGCCTCTGCTGAAAAGGGTCAATGCCCAGACAGACCATCTCTGTAAATAAACAAAAAGAGGAACAAGAAGATACATGTTATGTACCTAAAAGTGCCACCTCTCACCCAGCATAATGCCTTCTTCTATAATACTGTAGAGAAGTTATTTGTTTGGAGCTAAGCTAAATACACTACTTTGTTTACTAATCCCTTTCATGATTACTGTTCTGCAGCCTTTTTGTTGACTGTATCCATCCGGGTGATCTCCCTGTAACATAGCCACTGGCTCATCAGAACCTAGTGGTCAAGAAACAAAGTAAATCAATGAATATGGTGGTACAGAACACTACAGAAAGTCAACCTTCTGTCCCCTAGCTTACTTCTGATCCTGCTTCTGAAGCAAGGCAAGCAGTAAACTGTTACTACTGGGCTTTGTACATTGGTTCCAGGCTCATAAGATTGTAACAGCCTAATTATGGGATTGGAATAATTCAAGCCCTTCTTCAGTTTCCTGGAGCAGTTCTTCAGTTGTAGTCACACTTCAACTCTTTTATTACCACATGCTTTGGCTGTTCTGTGAACTGATCTAACAAGCTACGGTAGTGTTAAAGACTTTCTCCCTCTGATGACTGCTACAACCATGGTAAGGACAACCACCATCCAATTACAGTAGCAGAAATATAATCATAATTAAAACACAAAACATTTACACGCATAAGCACACTGCTATAACACTCACACATTTAATGGTTCAAACTGATCTCCTTTGTGCTCACATGTACTTCTCCTTCAAGTAGCCAAAAATAAGAGTCTCAAATCAGTTTTGTTTTGTCGTTTTTCCATGGGTGGTATACAGGCCACATAACTGCAGCCACATCAATGAATGCAGTTATGACAAAGAATGTGGGGGGACAACAGCAAGGCAACAATCAAGTATCTGCTCAAAATGGCTGGGCATACTATCTGCAAGGCGGCATGATTACATCTGCATATTAAACTGTTTACTCAAGTGGAACTGCCACAGTGTTAAAAACTGCTCCAGGCTACTTTGAGATGAGTATTCAAACCATACAGGTGTGTGTAGCGACAGCTTAGTCAATGTTAAGTTTAGTAGGGGTTAGAAAGAACGTCCTTTTCCAGTGTCTGATACAGTATCGAAAGTGAAATGATACACTCATTTGTTAAAATAAAAAAGATCCACACCCAAACAATCATTTTAAAAGGAAGAGGGACATTCTTCCTCAGACTTCTTCCCTTGCAATACTATATATGGTTTTGATCTCTACACTGATCACTGACATGGATAACATACAGGAAACTAGACTTTGAACTGTTAATAATGCTGCAAGACATTCAATTTCACATATTTTATTAGGCAAAATAATGTTCTTGGCATGATTAAATACCTACATTACATAAGCTTGGACACTGCTCTTGGAAACTGTATAGTGTAATTGGCAATCTTTATTTTGCTAAGTGAGTTAGGCCTACTGGGGAAAGCACATTAACACAGTAGTGTTTGGGAGCAAAGCTAAAAAAAACAAAAAAATGAATTGCAATTCCCAAACAGAAAATGGTACAGCGCTATATAAACCAATGGTCAGACATAGTAACATGCTTGTCCCTACAATCACTGTAATACAGAAATTAATCTTGGGCAAAAAAAACGTTATTCATTCTAGAATAATGCTAGCTACATACAATGTCTACTGTAGTAAGGAAGGCTTTTGATGTAGCACACTTGATTAGTAAAGGCATCACCTCGCGAGCAGAGGAGGTTATAACCCCTCTATACGCTGCACTAATCTGGATATAATTGAGTATAACTCCCTGTTCTGTATGTAACATACAAAACAGGTGCAACAAGTGGAGAGAACTCAGAGGTTTCTAACTAAGAAGATCAAGGGACTCCAGCACGTGCCTTACCCAGACTAACTAAAGTCCTTGTCACTACACTCTGTATCGTACAGAGTTCTTTGGGGAGACTTATGACTGGCTTACAGAGCAATCTCAGACCCAAACCCAATGAACTAGCTGTACATCTGTAAATCAAATGGGACTACAGCTACCCATTCTAGGGACCTAAATATGGCCTGCGACTTAAATAGGACATTCTGGAGGGACAGATTTCTCTGCCAGCGACTGCCGCATGTGAAACAGAGCACCTCTATGACACTGTTCAAGAGGAACCTAGACGAGCGGATAGGGCACCGTAAATTCTTACTGGGAATAGCATCCACAACCCTCCTGGACATGGGCAGTCATTACTAAATGCAATCCTGGGTACTGACTAGCATTTCTATGCTATTACATTGGAATGAAATGGCTACGCTTGAAATGACCTCCTGGTTGACAGCCTAGTAAATTCCTATGATCCTATTCTCAGCTGTATTCAGAGACAGATATACTTGTACCAAGACATCCTTAGACTTACTACAGCACATCTAATTGGACACACAGAATTATTTATATTAGGTGACAAAGATACAGCCAAACAGAAACAGGGAAAATTAGACTAACAAAGAAATTCAAAGCAGCCAAGAAAAAAACGAGAAGATAAAACTGTAGGAGGAGAAAGCTATAAGGCAATGTGTACTAGTGTCTTGTATTATTAACAACTTAAAGTAATAGCAGCAGAAATTGATAAATTCACCAACTATTGCCAGTATCAACTATTTATTGATTGACTTTCTTACTTATTTCCATTTGTTAAGTGGGACAGTCTGGCTGGGCAAGAACCCTTTTTAGCTGAGTCCGAAAGAGAAAACCTCTACATTAGACACATTTTGGTGATGCTGCTGTAGCGTTGTCGCCTCACAGTAAGAAGACGTTTTCCTGTTTGATTCTCAGCTAAATCGTCTTCTGTGTGGAGACATGCGTGAATGGGCATACCTTCGTTGAAGGTTGTGTGTCAGGCCTGGCAAGTCGGTACGTAAAAATCTACTGCCAATCATTAGCAGACCGGAGTTCCGCTGTGGTGACCCCTAACCGGAAAAAGCCAAAAGATATAGCAACAACAACATTTGTTGTAAAAAATGTAACATTATAGAATAAGCGTGGAAGCAATTATGCATTGCTAAACTAACTACTGCTAACATCACACTCTATGTCCAAACTCTAGTGATACTAGAAAGAAGAGGGAAATGACAGACTTGTAATTAAATCCAACTTATACTGTGGTAAAAAATGATCAGCGACACTTATTACCTTAAATATAAATATAATTAGCTAGAGAAAAAAGGGAAAAAGACAGGAAACTATATTGCACGTATATTCCATAGACATATAGTGAAAAACAGAAGTAAAGGGGTTGGAGGAATGGGAAAAAATAAAAAGAAATAGAGGAAAGGTTTTAGTATGCATATAGATCTATTTTATAATCACTATCTAGCAGACTAACAAAACAGATTAACACTAATGCAAAATCAGAAGTTACTGTGTAAACAACCTCTCTCCAGGATGAGGGAATCGAAAAGATACCTGTTTAAGCAGAAGACAGGAAGCACTATTTTTTTGCATGTAAATAATCATAAAAAGAGAGGTACCTGATGTTTACAATATGCTTCAGGCTTCTGACGCATGCTGGGAACTTCACAATATGATTAAGGTTTGCACAAGACACATCCCCCTTTTTAATGTCTGACATTAAGAACAGTTTAGAAAACCCTAACCTGTCATTATTTTGTTAAAAAGATGAGGACAGCAGATAGATGGGATAACACCTACATATATGCAGACTCATCAGACTATATTATTCTGGATATGGAGAATACATGTACGCATGCAGAAGTCTGTTCTTAACCATACTGTATCTTTCTCAAGCAAGACTCAACTCCGTCACTGACAAAAATATTTATGAGTAATACATTTACTTGGAATCTCACAGTTTAATCAGACCTTGGAAAGGGGTTTAATTTAGGCCTTCTGAATATCTACTGCTTGATAACCGAAGTATTGAAGCTTGAGACCTAGCTTAACAAAACACACAATGTAACCCAAAGGAGATTTTATGTACCTCAGAATTGTTGCTTTACAAAAATTTCCAGTGGCTAGAAAGTTATCTGACTTTTGGAAAGGAAAAGAAAGAAAATATTGTGTGAACAGGTGGGGCTGCAATTCTGAAGAAAAAGGTAATTTACTCCACTTATGTCCCCCTATTATTTGGGGGTACACCTGCATCTGTATATGTGGAACCCTGAACATGAAGAGTGTAGTAAGTGTTCTGATCATAGACATCCTAAAATGTAAGATAAACTTTGTCCTGTACATGCCAGGATAACACTTAAGGCATCATTCTAGTTATGTCATTGTGTCAAAAAAAATAGAGTAGAATGTGTGAAAGGATGGAAAGGATAAAGGCTCAATGACAAAGGGAGACTGCAACACAGCAAACTACGTCTGCACAGACCTAAGGTATGTATCTGGTGCCCAATGTGCAAGCTGAATGAATAGAAGGATGACTTAAAGAAACAGCTGTTTTACTGGAAATGTGAACAAGCTGAGGCATGACAATTTAACAAGAACACAATTTATTTGCACTGCAGAAAGGATCATTAAAATATTCATTGTCACATTTATGGAAGATTCAAACAC
The DNA here is from genome assembly GCF_019279795.1 of Protopterus annectens. Taxonomy (NCBI): domain Eukaryota; kingdom Metazoa; phylum Chordata; order Ceratodontiformes; family Protopteridae; genus Protopterus; species Protopterus annectens. Next base: position 1,251,435,077 of record NC_056727.1, read on the forward strand.
TCCAGCTGGGTTACTCAACAGTCTAACTTGGTGACTACTAAATATCTCTGTGCATCACATATCACTTCCTGAAACAGACAAGCATATTTATGTTTGCAAGTATCAGTTTCTGCCTTCTTATGGTAACTTACCTGTGACTTGCCATGTTATCTCAACAAGCCCAAAAAACATCCTTCTATCTTTGTTTACCATCGTTTTTATTCAATTTTTAACGACCCTACTACACTCTGTTTCTACAGCAAACAACTTTTTGTCAGGAGTACTACCTTATAATTTCAGCTGTGAGACAGGGCTGCACCTTTCAACCAGAATCCTGCAGAATGTTCAGACTTTTATCAGGCCGACTGACGGCTTTTGCAAGCAGATAACCCGAATGTGATGACTGCAACAGGGAAGCACGAAGAACATCAGCACATTGTTGCAAGATGGTTACTGTATATATTTAAAAGTGTAGAGCTGATAGGTAGAAGAATGTGGTGTTCTGTTCTCATACTAGTTTCTTGAAATCAAGTACTGGGGCTAACACTGCAGTGCACTGTAGGGGTGCTAAACTCCTGAGGTCCAGACCTTCCAAGGTCTTATCTGCCTGACATGATTGTAACTTTGGTGAATGTTAAAGATTCCATGGCGATTCCTGATGTCTTGGACAAAATTCCTGCTCTGTAAAACATTTCACCTTGAGTTTCCCCTTGAAAATAGGTCACAGTCCTAACAGCAATAACCTAGTCAACAAAGACAGATATTACACTCCAATTCATACGTAACACTTTGAAAGTACATTCACATAAAATTACAGCAATAAGTATTTAACCTTGTAAAAATAATCCAGTGACAGTGCGATAATGTATAGAAAGGCCAACTTACACAACAAATAAAGTAGTGAAATTACGTAAAGTACGGAAGGACTTAAAGACTGTGATAAACTGCAATGACAAAGGGTTACCCAGTGGAAGCACATGCACTGACAGTTTTCAATCAGATGGTTTAGGAGGGCTTTTCTAACTTTGTGGAGAAAAGCTCTTTCTGTAGTGGATAGCACTGATGGAGACCTACAGAGTTTAAGCGTATCTGAATGATAAAACAAAGAGCATAATGCTGAGAAGTAATACTTAGGTTGTGTATAAGTGGGAGACAAACGTTTAAGTGAAGCAGGCATGGTAAACAAAAATGGAGCTTTCACTACTTGGTAAATATAAAAATGAAGCTGTCATTACTTGAGACAATGTCTGTGCAACCTGTCTTTTGGGTTAATTAAGAAACAAAGTTTATTCAAAGTATTTTTTTTTTTATAGTAAGTGTGGGTGGGAGTTTGTTTACTTAACTATCCTTTGTTGACTGGGTTAGTCCCACTAGACTAGCAGCCGCTCGTCGAAGGGAGACCAGGTATAATATTTATACTTACTAGGGGAAATTTGGCCAGGGACCTGGGAAATTTTCCTACCCTTTTGATAAGTGCCATAGAATCTTTTATATCCACGAGTTACCACACACTCAAGCAGATGGGACTTTGATTTAAGGTCTTATTCAAAGGACAGCACACTCAGAAGTGCAGTACCCCTAATGCACCACTGCGGAGTCAGAAATGGAAAACAGAGTCATCTGGGATCGGAACAGAACCCACAACCCTGTGATCTTCCAGCACCAGAAATAAATCTACTAACCATAGAGCCACAACACCTAAGGCAGTCAGTAACAGGGAATACTCCATTTTTAGAAAGATTACATTTTGTCCATGGACTTCCAGTAGAATGGTTACTCAGTACATGATTTTAAGTTGATAAAAACCCTGAAGACTGTCAGGTCAGTATGTTTGTTAAAGGTGCATAAAGGGTCAATATCTAGGCGAATCAACAAGTGACAAGGAACTCCCCTAAGGCATGAAGATCACAGGAAGGAGAAAGAAGCTATTCTTTTGTCTAGTGCCAAAGATCATAGAGTTTGTTCTGTAGAAATTAACTAAAAGGCTAACTTTGCGTACCAGGCTAATCTTTTCCCAGAATAAGTCTGGAAGGAGGATTGTAAGTTTTGGCAAGTGTCATTCTTAAAAAGGTGGTCACCTGTACAAAGAATCATTACTACATGATGCAAGTCTCAATGAAGGCGGTTTATGTAAAACAAAAACAGAACACTGCCAAAAACTCACAGCAAAAATGAAAAGGAGATATGTCTTTCTGAAAAAGAAAACTGAATAGGTCTCCTGGCAAGAATAAATACAGCGCTAGCAGATGGTCTCATCGAAGAGACATAGATTAGAGTTTTTTGTAAATGACTTATCTGTAAGGGCACAGGTTCTTATGAACTATACAAGGATGGCATTTTCAAAAAGACTTCGGACATGTCTTTGGTGATACTGTCTGTAGCTTGGAGAAGGGCTGTTGTGGAACTGTCACTGGGAGAGAAATTACGTTGATTTAAGCTAAGAATTTTACAGTCCACTATGTAAACCAGTACTTGCACAGGAGTTCCTGAAGCATTTTTTTGTTAAGGGTAAAATATATACATTAAGTCAGTCGTCTACATTTCTCAGTTGAGTAGAGACACAAGCTTTCAGGAGATGGACAATAAGCACTGATTACCAATTTGTTATGGAAGCCCAGAAGTATTGGAGTGAACAGAAAGTAAAACAGGCTAAAAGGAACTAGAAGAGTAGGCATTAAATTCAAACTTAACATAAGGAAAGTTGGGAGTTTGAGGAGCGTGGGGTGGATGAAGAGGGGAGGCTATCAATGGGGAGCAGCAGTACATATCATGAACATGTGTACATTCTAAGGAGGCTATTAAATGGAGTAGGTCTGTCAAGGGTTTTTCATTTTTTGGTTGACATATTTTTTTAAAAACTTTGGCCCAATACTATTTAGAGTTGTCCTGTAGAAAGCATTGCTTTGTTTCACAACAACTGGAATTAGAAATCTTTACTGCAATTCTGGTTTCTTGTTTAAAGTTAGGCAACCATGGAAGATGAGAAAGATTGCTAGATTTCCAGAGGTGCCACATTTTTCTTTGATTTCTCATCTATTTGGAATATATTACCACACAGTGATTTCAAATTAGCTTTTTTTTCTTTCAGTTTGTGTAAAAAGTATCTTGAATAGGAAGAAGAATTTTATACAATAAGATACAATTCAATTAGGGCCTTATATGGGTTACTTATGTTATAGACAGAGTTCCAGCTGGCTGAGTGCACATTTTCACATGACAAGCTTCCTTTTGTGTGCAAGTGCGTGTACTTAGTGAGTGAGTGTGTGTGTGTGTGTGTGTGTGTGTGTGTGTGTGTCTGTTTGGGGGGGGGTGACAGGTAATTGCAATGGGAGGAATATGAGGGTTTTTGAAGGAATGACAAGATACTACAGCTGTATACGTAAACTTAACATAACGGTAGATGTTCTAATAATCAATGCTGCAGTAGTCTTAGCTACATGACTTAGATCCTGCATATGATATAACAGCTGGCCAGCTTCCAAAGATTCAGAGCACCTTCCATGCACCTGGTCAGTCAGCTTGAGTAGAGCGAACTAAAAATACAGGTTTGTATGACAATCCCTTCGTAGTTTTTGTGCCAACAGGCACAGCGAGGCTGAGTCATAAAACAACAATGCTAGGAACAACAAAAAAATATCATCTACACCCTGACTAAAACACCACACCAGAAAACAAGGGTGATGGAGGGAGAAAGTGGCTACTGAAGCAGTAATCATTCGAACATCTACTGTTATGGAACGTTTACTTACACAACTGTAGTACAGTCATTATATTGGTCATTGCTGCCAATTGCCTTAGCTATATGAGTAAATTACTGTAGCTTAGTACATTTAGGAGGTGAAAGGTGAAAGAAGGCTCCAGGACTCCCTGTAGAATGGTCCTAGCAAGGCCTGATCTAGACTTGAAGAAGGAATCAAGCCTGTAATGTTTTGTAAACAGTATGTATACAAGACCGTGCTCCTGCTTCTAGAATACTTCTACAATCCAGCCCTTTAAATAGCAACAGATGAAGCCAAGGCTCTTTTAAGAATGGGTCTTGACCCTACCTACAACAGCTTGTTGTGGTGAATAAAAACAAAAGGTAAAAAAGCCTTAGACAACCATTTGGAAATAGTTTGCTTTGACACAGCTTGTCTCTTCTTACCTTTATAGGAAATTAACAACTGATCTGAAAGATTTAGTTCTCTCAACGTAATACCAGAATTGTCTGTGGACATCCAAGGTAAGGAGTATCCTTTCTCCCTCATTTTTAGGTTCAAAAAAGAAAATGAGATGGATAATTTGGCTTAAAGTATACTTGGATACCAATTTAGGCATAAAAGAAGGATTAGTTCTCAAGGAAACCCTTTCTCTGTGGAAAAGTAATACATCTGACTCACCATAAGAGCTTACAACTTAGATACCCTTCTTGCAAAGGTCAGCTCAATCAGTAAAACTATTTTCCATGTTAAGAACGTCAAGTTAGCCAGATGAGCTGTTTCAAATAGAGCAAGTGTTAGCTCTTCTAACAGAAAATAAAGATCCCAATGATGGGGCACAAATTTTCTTGCAGGCCTTTTATGCAAAACCACTTTTAAAAACATTTTGTCATGAGAATGCATTGAAAGAGGGGGATCCACTGGCAGGCATGTTGAAATTGCCGATAAATTAACTTTGATACAGGAGTGAGAAAAAACGCAGAATAGTAATCCACACAAATACTGTAAAACCACAGAGCAACTAGCTCAGAATGGGTGCTGGTTATGTTGTTGGTACTAGCTAGAAAACCTGTTCCATTTGCTAATATATGATCTTCTAGTGGCAGGATTTCTTGCCTCTATTAGTACCTGCTACAATTCTCAGTAAACAGGTGTCTAAACAGAATTAAAATTCCATCATCCAGGAAGTCAACTGAAGTTGATTTGGTTGGAGTGTATCAAGCACATTCAGTCTGTGAAGAAGCTATTTATAATTGGCACTGGCCATTTCCAGAGAACTACTGTTGCATGAGCCAGAAGGGAGTCACCACAATGATCTTGGGGAAATCCTTTGGAATCTTCAAAAGTATCCTGGACATCAGTGGAAAGGGTGGAAAAGCATTCAGGAACATTCCCATCCAAGGAAAAGAAATGGTATCCATCTTCTAAGCCTTCTTGGATGGGAGTCCTGGAGTATAGCCTTGTCAGCTGATTGTTTAGAGAGGATGGAAAATAAATCTATGTGAGGAACTCCTCACAGATGAATCAAATCTTGGAAGCTCCTCAATCCAGTTTCCATTCATGAGTGTCTGCTCTTGTCCTGTTCAACTTGTCTATCACACTATTTTGCTCTGACAGAATGTAGTACACCTGCAGAGTGAGACTGTGTAGAGAAATTATATCCCAAGCTAACAATGCTAATCAGCAAAGGGGGTACAGACTGCTCCCCCTTGCTTGTTGATGTATCACATGGCTGTGGTACTGTCTAGGGGACCAAAGACAATTTAGAGAGTTGAGTGCCTTGATCAGGGCAAGCATCGCTTTTATATTTATATGCTTGCATCTGTCCTTGGTGTCCCAAACACCTTGCACTTGTATCCCTCATAAAACTGCTCCTCAAGCAAAATTTGAGGCATCTGTGCTGACTGACTACTTTGGAACAAGGAGGGAGAAGGGGATACCCAGATTCAGGGATATTTGCTGTTTCCAACAAACAATTTATCTTCTGACAAACCCCAGTACTGGGATTTGAAAAGACTGGATACTGGTGCCGGGACTAAAGACACTTCAGATGCCACTGTATCTTTCTCATTTTGAGTCTAGCCAGGGGTATCATGAGAATCACAGATGTCATGAGACTCAAAATCCTGAAATATTCTCTTGCAGTGACCAAAGTTTGAGTGTAAAACCTTAGAAATAGATCTAGTTATACAGCTATTTTCTTTCCTGTGGAAAAAAGTTCTTTGAATTAAAGTGTCTAGCTAACACCCTGGGAGCACAATCTTGCATGAAGGAGTCAAAACAGATTTTGAATGTTCTCTTGGAACCTCAGCTTGTGTAAGAGATCTCTCACCAAAGTGAGCGATTCTTAACACTTTGAAAAAGACTCTGCAAAGATAAGCATGTCATCTAAATATGGAAAAATGTGGCTAGCCTTTAATGAGCTATAACTGGAGCAGGACACTTTGTGAATACTTCTGGTGCAGTGGATAGTGCAAAGGGTAAGGCAGAGTGCTGACTCCATTATCCAGGCACACAAAACCTTAATAAACCCCTGAAGTCTGGATGAATAGAGATGTGATAAGCATCTTTTAAATCTAGTGTTAACCAAGGAACTAGAAAAGGTAACATATTGTGAAATGACAACACTTTGAAATTGGGCACTATCACAAACAGATTTAGGGAAAAAAAAAGATCACAACTGGTCTCAAAGAATTTCCTTTTTTATATTAAAAACATCAATGAATAAAAACTTTTCCCACCTGGAAAGGAGAGGCTGATGTTATCACTCTCTGGGACAGCATGTGATAAAGGACAAGTGGAAATAAAAAGTCTTGTTGGCCAGATGAGGAATTATCCCCTGGAAAGCAGAAATTTCCTCCCACTGTCATATGTAACATTGATGAATGACCTTCAGAACCCATTTGCCTGAAACTACCTGATGCCAAAGAGAAAAATAGAGATTCAGACTTTCTGGAAGGGAAGGATGGCTGCCAGGGTGGAAGGGGAACAAAGACACTTGAATATTCAGTCATTCTGACTTGTTGGACTGTCCTTGGTTTTGGGGGTTTCCTGAATTCTTTTTGGAACCCCCTTGCCATTTAATCTTGAACACCTGATTACCTTCATTTTGTTGAGACTGTTTCATTTTGCTTTTGCCAAAACTGGATGATAGGTTAGAAAATCCCCTAAAAATTTTGAGAAAGGAGTACTGAAAATCTTACAGATTGAGATTCCCTGTATCAACTTCTTTTTCTTACACTTTTTGATCACTTCTGCAGCAGAAGAACCAAAAATTAAAGCTCTGTCTATAAGATGATTTAAAATCTCATGTTTTACATCATCTGGGAGCTCTAAGAATGCAGCCAGGCAAACCTCTTCAGAACAGTACAAGTGGCCATAGCCCTGGAAGAAGTATCAAATGACTCAAAAACACAATGCACACATTATACAACTGAAGAAACTGAATTTTAAAGTGAAATTTTCCTCCTAAGAAGAAATTGCAGACAAAACATTCCTTATGCTTTCACAATAAGTTGAATACATTTTAAAGTATGAGCCTGACAGTTCTAAATGCTGAAAATCAAAGTTGCACAAGAATACACTTTTCCCATACTTAACAATAATCTTCCCATCCTTATCAGAGCAGGATTGGAATTAACTAAATGTTTAGCTGCAGTAGGATTAATTAAAGCCATAGCTGCTGGGTCAGGGTTTGTGATGAGTTTCTAAAAACATAAAAGACTGATAAACTTAAAACATTCCTATATGCTTTTTTAGGGGCAGCTTGCTGGCTATCATGAAGACTGCAGGCAGTGACACACACACATCCTCCAAAGCTGACAGAACTGGAGGAATGTGTGAAGGTTCTGGAAATTCCCTCTGTTACAGCTCACAGCATTTTTCGAGGAACTGAGAAATGTCAGTGTTCTCCCACTGAAACAATGGGACATTCTGGAAATAGTCTCAGAGAAAGAAAAATCCCCACAAGCAGAATCAGAAACTAAACTCTCCTCTGAATTTGAATTAGAAATCTTGACAAGACAACCCTGCATCTGTCCCCTTATCTTCCTATCAAGAGTTAGGATCTTGAATCTCTTAAAGAAAAGATGCATCCTTTTTTCTTTTACCAGAAACCACCTTATAAGAAGGATCAATAGCCTGAATTTAACCTTGAGCCAGACCCAGTAAACTATTCATATTCTAAGGAAATTTGAGGAGTAGTAGATGTATGTTTAGTCTTCTGGTTTTTTTTTTTTTTTGACAGGAAAAATTGGATAAACAGTGCAATTAATGGTGGGGGCAGCAGCAGCTTCCCCAGGGATGGGCACAACATTCTGACAAAATAGGGAAGCCTTCCCAGTTCCATCTTCTAGGAGTTACAAGAGTGGCTCTCCCTGAGGGGACCCCCAACTGCACAGAGGATTGCTAACACCTGGTCTACAGTGAATGAAGGTGCCATACCAGAGGGATCGGGGTAAACGATGAGTAGTCTGAGGAACAAACAATGGCCAGAGCAGTCATCTACCTGCTGAGAGAAACTGCTAGCCTGCTGTGGTGGCAAAGGCTGTTTGCTTAGCTTTTTTCTTTTTGTGGTGACAGTAGGACCAATACTTTGTTTCATGGTCACACCAAAAACAGCGTCTCTTTCCCAGGAAAAACAAGTAGCAAAGGCTGGTAAAACTTAAGCCTTTAAAAGTCTCTTTTTTCACACAAAAAGTAGAAAGCACTTGGAAATACGTTGCCAGCCCCTAAAAGTAAAATAAACACAATTCCTCCACAGAAAAAATGGATTGCAATCACTTTAAACAACTTTTAAACAGACAGGAAGAAAGTGTGCTTCTGTTTAAAAGTACAATATAGTCTCGTGAGAGCCTGTTGCAACACATACTCCTTGCTTAAAAATAACTTTCCTGAGCAGCAACATATTAATTTTTAAATGTAAGGTTTTTCCCCAAAGGGAAAATGTGCCCAGTAACAACACAAGCCAACTGTCAATACTCCAAAGCCTCACTGGAGTGTCTTCAGAGACAAGAAATCTCTGAAGGACTTTGCACCCAAACCTGACTTTTAGTCAACTCAGCTGGAACTGACTAATGGTATGTGTGTGTGGAAGGTGCCCTGAAGCTTTAGAAGCTGTCCACAGCTGTTATATCCCATGCAGGATATAACCCATATAGCTAAGGCTGCTGCAGTATTGATTAATATGACAAAAATATAAAGGTACAGGAGAGTTAGGTAATAAATAACTACTAATTCTTTTGTCTGGATAACTCTTTAGAATGTTTAGGAAGGCATCATTATTAGAGAAAATGTTAAGTTGAGCTGGGCAAGTTATGAATTAAATAGAAGTCAGAAGAAAACTGTATGCATTTACTGTGACTGTGGCTGGGCCAGTTTATATTTAAATCACAGACAAGATTTTTTTCTGAGAATTAGGAGAACAGGTTATCAATCAGAATGCTGAACAGTACAGGTGAGGAGGTGGGTGGTTGACTGACTGAGGCTTTGTAGGGGTTAGTTCTATTGCCAAGACTAATTATCCCATTGGACTGGTTTCCTTGGTTTCATCTAGGAAATGGGTATGGGTTGTAAATCATTCAAGATTTAAAGTAGCCCCCCCCCCCTCAATTTCTGAGGGCAATCTGCCCTGCTGGAGCTAGAAGTATTATTTATTTAAGATGAAAGTTCTCTTCATTTAACTGGGTTTGTACAACAGAAACGGCATCTGGTTTATAAAGTGATATCCAGGTTTCCAGAGAGTCTGATCCACTGTTAATGCTTCTATAGCTCAGACGGGATAATTTTAGGTGCTTACAGAAGGCAGGTAAATAAGGAAGAACTGTGAGTAGAAAAAGTAGCAGATGACCAGCCAGGGTTTCATTCACTATCCACCGCATGAAAGAAAAGGGAAAAAGTGGAACAGAGATTGGTTTGGATAATGCCAAATGAAAAATGTTTAGTTCAATTAGAAAATTGTCTGGAATACACTTCGTGGCTATGGGAATATGGGAATGGCATGATCCGTATGAGGAAGGACTTTGCAGCTATGGGAATGGCATGATCCGTACGAGGAAGGATGGTTCCTATAATGGGAGAAGGGGACACCTGAGGTAAACAGAGATAGGAAGCTGGGTTTAAAGTAGAATTTGAGCTAGTGGTTAAGTGCATTTGTTCTGTGAGTATGAAGGGAAAAGGAAATTAATATGGATCAAAGAAATTCATACAGGAAGAGCAGGACAGAAGGAAACAGCGAGACAGAAAAAGTAGAAGACTTTGTGACAATGCAAAAGACGGAGAAGAAGAAAATAGGAACCTTCTGGTTTTCACAGAGAAGCTCAGAAAGAGAAGGCTATGACAGATCTGAGGGAGGAGTTGACATACAACAGTGGACTTTATGGGTTGTCACAGTTAAGAAAACATAAATGACAGGACAATAATGACAGGCAAACAAAACAAAGGCATAATAAGATCAGGCAGGCTGGGATATTAGAAGTCAGGCTAAGGTGAAGAGGTAGTTGTCAAAGAAGAGTCAGTTGTCAACAAAGGTACCCAAATCAGTGAAGGCTAGGTCAGATGTAAACGTATAATTATTTATATGGTAAGTTCAAAAAAATCATAGATTTATCAAAATAAACTATACTGCACTTCTAGACATTGAAGTCAACTCCACAATTAATACACCTAGTATTTGTTTGGTCTAGACATGGTCCATACTTTGCTACAGACTTCAGTGGCAAAGCCTGCCCTTCTTCTGCAGGTAATGTTGATGCTGTGATGTTTAGAAAATTTGTGCACTGGCAACCATGTGGTCACTTTCAGGATGTCTTTGGTGCTCATTCCTCTGAAAGGCTACATTAGTTTCTATATCCACTGCAGAATGTGGCCTCAGATATCCACTGATAATTTTGCTATAGGCAGAGTAGCAAAAGGAAATACAGTGAGATGGCTTGGGGACTCGCTCATCTGAGAAGACTACAGTTGTGGCCACAGTCCTTGGAGAATGTGGCCTCACATGTCCACTGGGAGTTTTGCCATAGGCTGAGTAGGAAAAAGATATAGAATGAGATGGGCATCTGGAAATTGTTTGCTTAGAGACTGGTTTCCCCTTAACTGGCAGATGCAAAGACACAAGCAATCAGATTGTTCTTATGCTTTTGGCTGCATCTAGATAATTTAACAGCTGCCTATGTGTACATATGAAAAAAGGACTTCTCACAATTGTATTCTCTGGGTTAGGAAAGATAACAGGCAACTGCATAAACTGATTTACAGATACTTCAGTTGCCACCCTTAGGAATAAAAAAAGGCTTTGCTCTTGTTAAAGATCAGGAAAGGCTAACAGCATAAAAGACTCGGTGCATGTAGCTCTGAGAATCTTCTAGGTGATGCAAATACTAGCAAAAAAGCAGTCTTCCAAGTGAGAAACTCGAGAGGTAAAGTAGCATCTGGCTGAAGAGAGAGGTTAGGTCTACTTCCACTTCTCAAAGACAAAACTGAAGCTGCCTTGAGGAGTTATGTTTTTCCTGGACATTCTCACATGTACTACTCCCTTTAGGGATGTCTTGTCCAGCGGTAACAAGGCTAAGGGGATCCACAAGTATACACGTTAAAAAAGCAGAAAAATATACTTTTACTAAAGCATATGCCAACCCTGGTCTGTACAACAACTACAGACACTACAGAATCAATTAAACTGCTGCTGAATCGTGGCACCCACAGAGAAATTCTTTTCCACTTAGCTTGATTTCCCTTTAGCACAGTTTCTAGCTTCCTTCATAATGTTATAACCATCCATTAATGGGTAGCAATATCAAATCATACATACTGTTAATATGAGTGTCCAGTGGTTTGGGTGTATCAATGCTTCCTTGAGCCAAGTCAAGAAGTTTACATCCTGAGGCAGAATGTAGGGTTTATCCCTTGCCATCTCCAGCATCAGGAAAAAAGAATGGTACCATGGCCTGCAGGGTGCTTTTGGCCTCTCCTCCTCTACTTTCTGGATCACCCTAGGGACCGGATGGATCATAAGAAAATGATATATAAACAGACTATTCAAATTTAAGGCCCAGAATGCTATGAATGATGCTCTGCAACACAATTTATTTAGCTGTCTTTTGCTCTGAAAATTATGCAGATCAATTTTTGGTACACACCATCAGCAAGTCAGCTGCAGACATACAACCATTCGTAGAGATCTGCTTCTGTACTGCTCAACATATCTACCATGGAATTCTACTAGGACAGAATGTAGAAGACCCTTAGGTACATATCTGCCTCTAAGGCTGTCTCCCCCAAGATGTCACTGCCAGCCTGAAAAAGGGTAGACATTAGTTCCACCACATCATTTATGGTACTTTCTGTTAACAGGTGAAGACTCCTGGATTCTAAATGGACATGATAACCTCGATTGGCAGAGGCACTACTTTAATCTGAGGTGTCCCTTGAACTGCTTGCCCTTCCAGGTACACGGATTTCCTCCTGACTGGGCAGCCCAGGCTATACCTGTGGTATCTGTAGTCAGACGTCTGCTCTCTAGTGACTGCTTGAGAGGTGCCCTCTGATTCTTTTTAATCTACTTGGACCCAGCGTACAAGCTCCTGGCCTTATTTGTATAGCAAACAAAACACCTCTTCTATGCAAGAATCATGCCGATGCCACATGCCTCTGAGTTACTACTGTAGTTTCCTCATGTGGAGTCTAGCTAGAGGGAACAAGGTTACTGCAAATACCATCTACCTCAAGATGCACAGGTACTCCCTTCACAGACGGAGTTCTTTTGTGACATATTCATGATATGCTGTGCTAGAGATTCCACTTTGTCGTGCGGCAAAGAAGCCTTATGTCTGCCAGAATCCAGCAGGATCCCCAAGAACATTATTACTCTGTATAGCTTCAGACTGATCTGGGGAAAAGAGAGAGAGAGAGGTTCTGAAAACAACTCGGGATACACCCGAGTGCACTATACCTCCCTGGGGTAAGCTGTATCAAACAATCATCCAAGCAAGGATAAACATGAAAAGTCATTGGTCCAGCAATAGGCAATAACTGCTGCCACAATGGTCAGTGCTGATGAGGCAGGAGCACAGCACCAGCATTTAGAAATGAATGGTGATGCTGGTATTTGTGATCACAGCTGAAGCACCTCACAAGTGCTGCTTCTTACATTTGAGACGACTTTTTCTTTTCTGGCCCTCAACTTTGAGTTGAGGGGGAAGGGGTTCTAGATCGAGAAACTGAACAGGGTGCCAGATACCCCACCAACAGTTCCAGCAAGAACATCACAGCAACACTTAATGGCATGCTTGTCCACCTGAGAAGCTGTTTGGGTCAATTACAGAATTTTTGCCTTCAAAATACTGTCAGAGATTTTAACCAATTTCTCCTTGACTTGGTTAAGGAGCTCAACCTGACATCTTACCATATGACTCTGGCAGTTAACAGCTTTGAAGATCAGAGTTACTACCAGAGAGACTCTTCCTTTCTAAAGTGGTCCAAGATCTCAACTGCCTCTACATTTTGTGAGTCAAGAGACCCTGAGCATGTTAGAAAAAAGCAACGGATGCAAAAATCTGATAAGCAAAAACAGTGGAAGTGACACATGCGATCTTTTGAAGTTGTTTTAAAATCAGAATGACGTACTAAACAAGTTACCATAACATCCTGACATCACTCCAGAGATCCAGTATTAGATAACCCACAAATGCATTATAACAATTATTTTTATTTATTTATTTCCCATATATGTTGTAGTTAATCTCTGTATGGGGTGTAACTGATGGGAAATACTATCTGATGTGAGTTTCGGAGACAAAAATGTATTTTAGAAACGGCCTAGATTTTCATTGCTGCATCTTGAGCCAATAAAACACCAGAAAAGTTTATCTTAACTGAACAAGTACCTCAGAAAGACCATGCATAAAGCGCAGTGCTGTAATGTTACTACAACAGCTTAATGCCACATTCACTGTATATGCCACCTTTGTTCCTTCTCTTAGAAAATGAATGCCCCACCCTCTGTACAAAGCCATTTTGTAGTGTTTTTACCATACCTTTCTAACTGTATAACATAATGACTTGTAAAGGCTTGTGTGCAATAATACGAGTCTATTGTTTAGAAATCACTCCCCCAGAACACACCTGGAAAACAGTCACTGACTCAGCGTGCCTTTCCTTCCAAAAGTAAATGACTATTTAAAAAATGCAAGGGAAATTATAAATCTGAACCTCTACATAAAAGTGAACCACAGGTTGAGAATGTAATGCCCTTCAGCAGTGTTAGCAGTGGATCTGCGCAAGCAAACTAATAATAACAGCAGAAAATTTCTAAGGGTACGATCACTAATTACCAGTTAAGTGACAGATCATAATACACCTTCTGTTAAATACCACGAGTCTATAGCCACTTCAATTCAAACGCATCTGAAACAGTCTGACTCATGCCTTCCTTTATTTCTTTTTAGTGAGCTGCACAAGGGCTCTTTTCCTTCTAAAAGATATCTTTAAATCTGTCACATACCATACATAATCCATTTGAGTAACAGTGCTGCTGGTCTTTATCCAAGTTAGAAGACAAAGAGCACTGCAGCAGCCATCAGTATAACATAAGGAAATGACACAGGAGTGTTCATAGTGCCAGCAAATTACTGTAGGATGCATCTCGGAACTGCTTCTTAAGGCCTTCTCCTTTACACATTTCTTTCACTTATTATTTTCTGCACTCAGGGAAATGCATGCTCCCTATCTGTTGGCATACACTGTGCTTTTGTACATTGGGTATAGGAAGATGGTCTCAGCACCATACTCCTTAGTTCTGCTGCTACAAAACCTGAAAAAGTACAAATGTGATATAAACAATTAATACAGAATTATAAACTTAACACTCTTACCTGACTAGTCATCCGCCACAAAAGCAAATGGACCATCTACTTACTCAATAAGGAGGATGGCAGGAAGACAGTAATTATTTTATTTTATTTATCCTTTGTTGACCAAGTTAGTCCTTCTAGGGCTAGTAGCCTCTTTTCAGGGGAGGCTTTAGGTGGTACGCATACTACTTTTAGAAATTTGGTCAGGGTATCAGGGAACTTCACCTAGTCTTTTTGAACAGTAAGGAGATGCTGTTTTGCTGGTACACTTCCTGTTTCCATTCCGGGTGTGAAGGCAGCTCGTAGAAACTTGAAGGAAGATGAAGGCAATGAGTGTTTGTGCTGGTGAGTGGCAGGAGGAGTAGGAGATGAGTTTGCAGAAGGAAACAGAGTCGGAAAATGGTGGTTTGCAGAGTGGAATCAAAGGTGAAGGATCGGTTGAATTGCTGAGGAAGGAGGAGGTAAATGAAGTGAAGGAGGATGGTGGCAGGAAGATAATCAAACCTTCGCAAGTTCTGTTCTCTGGGTCCAGGTCGGAGTGCGTAGTTACAACCCTCTGGAGGGTTGCAGGATGACTATTTAAAGAAAATGGTAATGCACAGCAAATCGGTGAGTGAAGCAGCAGCATCATGGGGGGATATTATGGACAAAATTCAGAAAGAAGAGTTGACAGAAATTATAGAAGAAAGTCATATGCACCAATGGTGAAAGAAGGAAAAAAGCAAGGAGGAAGAGAGGTCCACAAGAAGAAGTTTGTTGTACGACTTAGTGGTAAAAAAAGAAAAAGAACTACAAAGACATAAGGTATGGGACACAGTTATTGCACCCTTGGGGACATTACCTAAAATGTAAGAGCTTTCATTCATATTACTAGCGAGACTTGCTGTGATATTATACTTGAGACTGGACAATACTTGGAATGTTTTTTAGAAAGCTTTGAAAAAAAGAAAGAATGTAATCCATGGAACTATTATGTGGTACAGACTTTTCATAGAGAAACAAAAACGAGGAATGCTATACAATTTCGAGATGAAGTAGACAAGGAAGCATTAAAAGACTATTTAAGAACTATTTGCAAAGGAGTGTTGGACATTACAAAAGTATATGATGAAACAGGCTTGTGGACCGGGGGATGGGATTGTTGTATAATTCTGAAGACGGAAAATGATAATATTGTGCATATCCAGAGTGTAACAAATGAGGAGGGAAATAGAGGATATTGTAAGATATAAGGGACAGCTGAAAACTTGTTTTTTTGTGGGAAAAAAATGATCATTTAATAAGCAATTGTGATAAAAGATGATGTTTTGTTTGTGGGGAAGTAGAACATGAAGCAAATAAATGATCTGAAGTGTATAAAATGTGGGAAAACAGGACATGATTCAATTAACTGTGGTGAACCTTTGCATGCTGAACAAAAAGAATAGAGGAAAGAACCTGTGCATGATACAAAAAAAATAACGTAGAAAATGAGAATGAAATGCAGAATGTTGTGCAAAAAGAAAATAAAAACATGAGAAAAAAAGAAAAAAAAATGAACAACAATCAGTGCTGGAAACAAGTGAAGAGGAAGACAGCAGTTGGAAAATAAGAAGTAAAAAAAGTTCAATAGGGAGAAGGGTGAGAGATGGGAAGAGAAATTTTAAAAGTGTGATTAATTAAATAAAAGATAACGGTTAAGATGGGAAATAAAATTAGAAGAATCTGAAGGTTTTATCTATAACTGTTAACAGTATAAAATGTTAAAAGAAGGCTAGGTGTTGTAGAACAGTGTATGCTACTCAATATGCATGTAATCAAATGAAGATGCAATGATTTTGATGGAAGAAGAAAGGAAGCAGATGGAACATTTATGTCATGAGAGTACTGTATGGAACATGGGGAAAGATACATGTTCAGGAATTGCTGTGCTATGTGCTGAAATGGTTAAGATTTTAGATTATACCTTAGTTGAGTTGGGTAGAACAACAGTGATAGATATAAGATATATAACAAATGTGTATGGAATCATTGCAATATATTCATATGTTATGAAAAAAGAATTGAAGAAATGTTTAAAAAAATCCTAAACTACGTAGAAGTGAATATGGACATAATATTAGTAGGAGATTTTAACTGAGATTTAAGGAAAAAAAGAAGGGAATGATGTGAAGACAGTATATGAAATAATGAAAAGTGGAAAATTACATGTATATGGGATAATGTACGCTGGACTTATAAAAGAAATTAGATAAAACAGTGATTATTTTGCAAATTCTGATGCTTTAAAAATTATAGAACGAACAAAGGAAACAAGTTTCTCAAATCATTTGCCTATATGGGTAGAAATAAAAGAAAAAGAATATATACAAGGATAGATAAAGGTATTAAAAGATTAAATGAAAAAGATTTAGAGGAAAAGGAAAGGAATTAAATGGATATATTATGGGAAGATCATGTAGAAATGAGAACATTTTATGAAAATTGGACTGACTGGTGGTTAAGATTTAAAGGAAAATATACAAAGTGCTTTTTAGAGTGTCTGATGATAGAAAGAAAAGGGGAAATATAGGCCAAGTCAAACAGTATTTAGAGACATATTAAGAAATAATAATTTTTATGGAAAGGAGAAGACATATATGAGATGAATCGATAAATTATAAAGAAAATCTTAAATATAGGCAAAGATACTTTCTACAAGGAAAAAGAGGCTGCATATTTGAGTAAAATGGTGAGAGTAATAAGAGAATTGGGAAATAATGAAGGATAAAAAGTAAACACGCAAAAAAAATATTTGAAGTAATATAACAATATATAAGAAATACATTCAAGAAGATAGACACTAAAGAGAGGCAAATATGAGAGGTAAGAAAATTAAACAAAGACGAAAATGAGATTATGGAAAAAAAATAAAAGCATAGGAGAATTTGATGAAATATTAAAAAGGATATAGATATGGAGAAATCCCTAGGAATAGATGGGATTGAATATCATATGTATTATAATATGAAAGAATGGGAAAAGGAATATGTTGTAGAAATATTGAATGAATGGTTAGAAAAAGGGATAAATACCAAGGAAATATGCATGTGGTCATGAAATTCATATGGCAGAAATGCAAAAATGAAGACATTAGGAATTAGAGACCAATATTATTAAATAATACACAATATACATTATATATGAGAAAAATAGGGAAAATATTAGGTAAGGGAGTGGATAGGTATTACTTTTGGGAAAAAAAAGAGAAAGGAAGTCAGGATTTACTGTGGATATTAAGAAAGGTGATAGATGATATTACAAAGTGGGAAGTATTAGTTGGAGACTTGAATAAAGCATTTGATAAAATACAATATGAGGAATTGTGGAGTATATTAACAGATTATAAAATAAGTGGTAAAATAAAAGTTACAAGATCAGTATATGAGAATAACATTATTAAAATAATTTTAAATGGATGGTTAAGTAAAGAAATAAAAGCAGAATGTGGAATAAGACAAAGTTTCCCTGTAAGTAGTATCTTGTTTGCATTAGTTATGAATGTGATTGTAATAGTAATAAAAAAGAGAGTTGGAAGTGGCAAGGTATAGAATAATCCAGGGGATATATGTTCCAATATTCTTACTTAACCAGGTGATAATAGTGTTAATCACTAAGAATAAGAGATGGCTGGAAGAAGGAATTAAGAAGTTAAATTAGTATTTGAGTATAAAGTATTAATAAGGATAAAAGTAAAGGATTTTTTTTGGTGAAATAGAAGGTATTTATTTTAATAGCAAAGAAGTAGATATTCTAGGAATAACATTTGGGCTTAATATAAAGAAGGAAATACAATGGGAAAGGTTTATGCAAAAACTGAAAGAAAATGTATATTTTAATGAAAAAGTATATTTAATACATTCTGTTTTAAGCAAGAAGGAGGAGGTTTAGGATTAATAAATCCAATAGTTCACACAGCTTCACTGAATCTGTGTAAAGCATTATGGAGAATAAAAGAAGAAAATAAAAGTATAATAAGTGATATGTATGGGGAAAGTCTAAGATGTGGAAAAACATGGAAAAACAATGTTAATAGTGAGATTAAAGAACATCAAAACAAGATATTATGGAAATTAAAAATAGAAAACGTACAAAAGAATAGAAAAGATTGTTATGAAAATGTAATGAGGGAATATTATATTTATCGTTGGAAAAACTTGGATTATGAGAAGAGAAATGCAATTAAAATAAGCCTTAAGTGGAGCAAAAAATATATGATTGTAAAGACCTTATGTGGAGGTTAATAATAAGAAAATTGCCATTTAAAGCAAACATGTCAAATAAAAGGATTCAGGAGAAAATATGCAATTATTGTGGAGAAATTGAGATGACAGAATATGTTTTTTCCTGAATTGTATAAGAGTAAAAGAATTGTTGGAAAAATATGAAACTAATGTAGTAAAATATTCTAAAATTGTGAAAGATTTAAACATGAACATGATAAAGAATGGATATTATAGTAATAAGAAACCAAAGGAAGTGAAAGAAATTGATAAAAAGTTATTTTACGTTTTGTGGGTCATATGCAATGAAAGATTAAATGAGCTAAAAGTATAATGGAAAATGGGCATTGGTTGAAATTTTGAAAAAGATATGTTTTTGGTAGTGGAAAAAAAGAGTAGGGGAAGTAACTGAACATGATGATGAGATGTAAGCAGTTGTAAATAAGGTATATAATGTATATATTGTATATAATATAAATCTTGTATATAATGTGTTATACATAATAAAGAACCCATATTCTTTTTGATAGGTGCCATGGAATCTTTTACATCTACCTGAGCTACCAACTCATGCAGATGTGGCTTCAGTTTAACATCTCATTTGAAGAATGACACATTCAGGAATACAGCACCCTCTTAAGGTGCACTAAAGTGTCACTAATTGATCTACTTGGTGTGGGAACTGAACCCACAGCCTTCTACATCAAAGGTGTGTGTGCTACCTGTTATGCCACTGACACTACTTATTCAATACAGAGAACCATGTTCAAAGAACGGATATGGTGAGTACTCAAACATCTTACTTAAGTCTTTTATAAAGACGTGGGAAGAACAGTGAGCAGTACCATAACAACCTTCAAGGTTCCACTTCAGTGCTAAAGAGGGATAAAACCCTGACTACTGTGTGCAGGTGCCCAAGAGTGATTAGCTGCTTAGACACCTGTAAAAGCTGGCCTGTTTGGACAGCAGTTAATAATGAGGTTGGGAGATGACCCTGGTAGGCCACTTGGATGACATCTAGTGGGAACACTAAGTCTTGCACCCATAGTGCACAGACTTAAGGAGCATGTGCTTCCATTATTCACCAACTGGAGGATTCAGTAGGCAGAGTCACACTCCTCATGGAGGCAGCATGCATCAGAGCTTGGGGAGCTGCTGCGGGGGAGGTGGGTGCTCCATTAGGTGTGGGGAGGTTACCCAAAAAGACCAGAAAACCACTGGAGGAATGAATAGGCCAATACTGCTTCTCAGACGGGAATGAATAGGCTGGTAGGACTTCTGACCTGGAAATTCCTGGTTCCCTAATGATCAATTAAGGTGAGGAAGAGCAGTCATCAGGTGAGGTCCTGCATGAAAGCCAAAAAAGAACTCCAAGGTCTGGTTTAGAAATTACTTTTGGATGAAATTATGGATTACCTGCAAACACCACTAATGGCCACCAGACATAGTATCTTCCAAGAGTTGAACCTAAAATCCACCAAACTTCAGTACTGAAAAGGTAGATGAGCAAATCTGTCAAGCATGAATTTCAAGTTCCATACAAGGGAAGAGTCTTAGATTAATAAATAATTTCAGTGCCAGTGAGTTTCATTCTTACCTTGCCAGCAAATTTCAGCATACACATCTTGTCATCTAGTTTATGTTTAGAGGAGCATAGTAGCTACAATACATAACATGCAAACAAAGTTTATTACAGGTTTGGAAGATGCTGGGTTATAAACTTGCCCCTCCATCATGTTTTATTTCACTGTTGGAGAAGATTTAAGTCCCTGGATTTAGTACTAGTGGAGGTATTGGACTTACAGAGAAACAGAAGGTCCAAGACAACTGGATCTGTAATGGAGTGGTAACGGAGGCAGATATCTTCCCTCAAAAGTCTATAAGACACAAAATAAAGGGATAGAGCTTCCAGCATCTCAAGGACTTTAGACCTGTGATCTTTTTAGTTAGGAACCTCTGGGGCCTAAATGTTTGATATGTTTAGTAAGACAAATCCCATAGGGGGCAGTGCATTCAAAAACTAAGCTACTCACTGTTGAGTAAAAGGCACTGATTACCTATCTAGACTGCCACAATATTCCATTGGCAATTCTAAATAAAAGGATTTCCTTACAATCAATCTTAAATGATGCTCAAAAGAGGGTGAGCTAACAACCCAAGTACCTAGGTCGATAAAGTACAGTTGTGTACACTTACCATAAATGTAGATGTTCGAGTGCATTCACTGTTGCAGTCATTACATTTGGGTTATCTGCTTGCAGTAGCCCTCAGTCGGCCTGATTAACAAAGTCTTGGGTCTTGCGTCGGTTGCTGTGCCTTCTTCCATGACGTCAGGTCATCAAGGGTATAAAACATGCAGCCAACGACATTATATCAGTTTTTCCAGCCCCAGATGTCATGAGCCCCCCTAATGGGAAGCAATTAAATCTATAAATACAAGGATATACCGCCAACAGAAAAGCAAATACACCAAAAAGCTTTTAGAGCATAGTAAGTGAGAGTAGAGGTATAGCCAAAAGAAGAAAGGGGGCTGGAGGGAGAGTAACCAGGACTGCAACAGTGAATACAGTCGAACATCTAAATTTATGGTAAGTGTACACAACTGTACTACGTTCTTTGTGTTTCACTGTTGCAGTCATTACATTTGGGTAGATTCCCAAAGCTAAGGTTGGGAGGAGGAATTTAAATAGAATTAGGACCAGCTATAAGGCCCTGCAAGACTGCAGTGGCAAAACCAGCTCTGGATTTAGAGAAAATTGGCAAATGATAATGCTTGGTGAAAGTATGTACAAAACTCCAGGTAGCAGCTTCTAGGACATCCCTAGTAGGGATGCCCCTGAGAAAGGCTGTAGAGGTAGATGCAGCCCTGGTTGAATGGGGTCTGATGCCCTGTGGGATAGGTTTTCCATGGTGCTTATTGCAGAAATGAATGCAGTGGCCTGTCCATTTTTGAAATGGTTTGTTTAGAAATAGCTTTCCCCTCTGTCCCTGCAGCAAATGCCACCAGCAGTTGTTCAGATTTCCTTTGAGGTTTAGTCCTGTCCAAGTAGAATCTAAACTGTCTGTGCACATCTGAAGAGTGCAGTATCCGTTCCCCTTTATTCTGTGGGTTAGGAAAGAAGGTAGGCAAATGAATGGACTGATTAAAAGCCACAGTGGATACCACCTTGGGCATGAAGGAGGGATTGGTTCTGAGGGACACCCTGTCCGCATGAAAGATTATGAAAGGTTCCACTACCATAAGGGCCTGTAATTCTGATACCCTTCTTGCAGAAGTGATTGCTAAAATGAAAGCTGTTTTCCAGGAAAGAAAATTTAAATCTGCAGTAGCAGCTGGCTCGAAAGGAGGAAGAGTGAGTTTCTCCAAGACAAAGTTAAGATCCCAGGCTGGAATTGGAGCTTTCCTGGGTGGCCTTGCATTTTTGGGCCCTCTGAGGAACTGCTTGAGCAGTAGGTGAGAGAAGAGGGGAGGGCTCTGTGCTATAATGAACTGAAATGGCTGAGGCATGAATTTTGATGGAGGAAAAAGACAAGCCCTTATGAAGCATCTCAGTCAAGTACTGTAGAATTTGAGGTAAATTGGGCACTGCTGCGTTCATTCCTTGAGACTGGTTCCAGGCACAGAATCTTTTCCATTTTGCAGCATAAGATTTTCTAGTACTAGGCCTCCTTGCCTCTAAAATGATATCCATCACTGATTTACTAAGGGATGGTAAAGGTGAGACTAGGTAATTAGCCAGGCTGCTAGGTTCAGGGTTTGCAACTGAGGGTGCAAAATCTGGTTCTCCTGCTGAGACAACAGGGAAGGAGTCTGAGGCAGGTGCCATGGAGCCAAGCATGACACACTGCGCAAGAGTGGGTACCAGTGTTAGCGAGGCCAGTCTGGTGCAATTAAAATCGTCCTTGGCTTGTCCTGTTTGATCTTTAGTAGTACCTTGTAGAGCAGAAGAAGAGGAGGAAAGGCATAAACTGATAGGTTTTTCCAACTGAAGAATAGAGCATCCATTTTCCAAACTAGCTTGTGGGGAACCCTTGTGAAAAGATTTGTCCAGTTGATGGTTCTGGGGGGAGGCAAACAGGTCTATATCTGGGCTCTCCCACTTGCTTGTCAACATGTTGAAAATCCTTGGTTCCAGTTTCCACTCGTGTGGGTTCATGAGGTTTCTGCTTAGTCCGTCTGCCAGTGTATTTAGTTTTCCTGGCAGGAATTGAGCTTGTAGATTCACTTGGAAGCTCAAGGCTGTGTTCCACAATGCCATGGCTAGCCTGCAGAAGGGGTAAGAATGTGTACCCCCCTGCTGATGTACCACATGACAGTGGTGTTGTCCATCTTTACCATTAGTTGTCCTGGAAGAATGTGGTCCTTAAAGGCTGCCAGAGTATTCTGTACAGCTAACATTTCCTTTTGATTTATGTGCAGGTACATTTGACTTGGGTTCCATTTGCCCTGAATGTACTTCCCTAACAGGTGAGCCCCCATGCATAGTCTGATGCATCTGTTGTTAAGATTTGGGCGGCAGGGGGTAATGTGAATGGTAATCTCCTGTTTTGGTGGCAGGCCTCTGCCCACCAAAGGAACTCTAGGCGTAGGCAAGGTATGATAGGAATCATTGCTTCTAGATCCTGTGAATGTTGACACCATAAACTTTTGAGATACCATCGTAGTTTCCTCATATGCAGCCCTGCATATGGAATTAGAAGAATGCAGGAGGCCATGAACCCCAAGGCTTGCAGTATTCGCCTTGCAGATAGCTGGGCTTTTGTGGCCACTTGTTTGAAGTAAGTTGTCAAATGAAAACGTTTCTCTGGCGTGAGGAAAGCCACCTGGGAAGTTGTATTCAAGCTTGCTCCCAGGAATATAATTTGTTGACAGGGTACCAGGTGGGATTTCTTTTCGTTTATGGTGAACCCCAAACAAGTCAGTACCCTTTGAACAAAAAACAGATGATTCGAAAGAATGTCCTTGCTTTCTGCCTGAATTAGAAAATCGTCCAGGTATGGGTATATTTGAATATTTCTTTGCCTGCAAAATGCAATGACTGGAGCTAGGCACTTTGTGAATACCCTGGGTGTAGTAGATAAGCCAAAGGGCAGTGCAGAGAACTGATAGTGCATGTAGCCTGCTTTGAAGCATAGGTATCTTCTGCAAGACTCCCTGATAGGGATGTGCAGGTATGCTTCTTTTAAGTCTAATGTTGCCAACCATGCATCCTTGCCTAGCATAGGAAGCAGCTGGTGAAGAGTCAGCATTTTGAATTTTGTAATCACCAGAAAGGTGTTTAGAATAGAAAGGTCCAGGATAAGACGCCATGTATTGCCTTTTCTGGGTACCAGGAAAAGTTTCGTTTAGAAACCTTTTCCCTTTTGCTCTTCTGGTACCAACTGAATAGCCCCCATGCTTAAGAGAGAGAGTACTGATTTTGGGCCTCTGCCCACTGATTTGGGGGTAGATCTGGCCACTTGCTTGGTGTTGGTAAGGTGTGGAAGTGAAATCTGTATCCTTGGGACACTATATTTAAAACCCATTTGTCCTGGGTAATGAGTTCCCAGTTTTTGGCCTGCAGACCAATCTTTCCCGCCTTAGCTGCGGTGGTGGTGCTGCGGTAAGACGTTGTCCTGTTCGATTCTCAGCTAGAGCGTCTTCTGTGTGGAGACATGTGTAAATGGGCGTACCTTCGTTGAAGGTTGTGCATCAGGGCCGGCAACTCGGCACGTAAAAATCTACTGCCAATCATTAGCAGACCGGAGTTCCGCTGTGGCGACCCCTAACTGGGAAAAGCCGAAAGACACAACAACAACAACCACCACCAATCTTTCCGCCTAAAGGAGCATTCAGTTGGGAAGTGCTTGGAAGTTTTAAAAGCAAGTCATTGAGACAGTTTTCCATAGGGGGGAGTCTTACTACTCCCTCATTTAGGTGTGGAACCCCCCCCCCCACTACTTAGTCTTGTGTGTCCCCTAGGACTGAAACCTAGGGTTTCTGCTGTTTGGGTTTGGCTTGAGAAGACCTGGAAGGGGCAGGAAAGGACCAATTCTTAGAGGGCCAGTGCCTACCAAATCTAGGAGGTTGAACTTGTAAGAAATCTTTAACAGTTTGCATAGATTTAGCTTTATCTTCCATCTTTTTAAGAACTTCCTTAGCCTTGTTGCCATACAGGAGGTCCTGATTTAAGGGAGCATCCAACAATTTAGCTTTAACATGATCAGGCAAAGATTTCTCCTTAAGCCAAGCATGCCTTCTGAGCACAGACCCAGTAACAGCAGCCCTGCAAGAGGCCTCTAACAAATCAAATCCACATTGCAAAGTATGTTTTCCAACCTGTTCAGCAGAATGCATTAAATCCTGTAATTTTCCGCACAGTCAGGAATCAACATAATTTTCTGTTTAAGCAATCCAAAAACATGTTGCTGATACTTTAACATATGAAACTGGCAGTTTAAAGCCCTAATGGCCAAGGTTGCAGAAGTGTAAACCTTCTTACCCCATCTATCCAGCGCCCTGGAGTCTCTATCAGAAGGAGTAGAATTTTTAGCAGTAGAAGCCTTAATGCCCTTGGGTCCCTGTGAAACAGTCTCTGGATCCGCAATAGGATTTTTAAAAAGGAACTTGTGAGAATCAGGAACCCTGTAATATCTGTCAGGTTTTCTGGGAGCAAGAGGCAAAGAATCAGGTGCCAAACTAGATTCCGAAAAAGCATCAACAATGTCTAGTACAGGAGGAATAGCTAAAAGCCTATGCTGAGGCAGGAGTAAGAAATCCCTAAGCCTCTTTTTTGAATCAGAAAAATCCTGGCTTTCCCAGTGGAAATGCTCCCTTAGAGTATGTTAGGTTTCACCAAAAGAAAAATCCTCTGGAGGAGAAGCAGAGGGACTAGAGGCCTCTGCATCAGAATCCTCATACGTAGATAAGGGCAAATCCAGATCATCAGAAGAATCACAAAAATCAGAATCCTGGTCAGAAGATTCATAAACAACTTCATTCCTAGGTCTCTTAGAAAGGGGAGGTTGGCTTCCCCTGATTAGAGTTATAAATTTTCAGCCATTCTTATCATTTGTTTTTTAAGCATAGAGGCCTGAGCATGCGGCCTGGGTGTCGGTTTTTCAGGCATGGTTCGAGATATAGGCCTGAATGAAGAAGGAGGTGTCTGTTTAATATGCAAGTCCATAGGCCTGAATACACCCTCAGAAGCCTGTGCCTGCACAGCGGCTCCGGACCCATCCAAGGTAGAGACATCCACGGGTTTCATAGTTGAAGCATCTTGCGGCATACCGGTCTCCAAATGGGTCTCAGTAGAGGCCTGCGAATCAGAAGTAGCGGGTATCAGGGGCTGCGAAAGCGCCTCACTGAGTACCGGCGAACTGGCGACTGGCTTAGGAGAAGCATCATCGGCAGTTTTGGACCTCAGCAGCCTGTCTCTGACTTTATCTTTGCATTTTTTCGAAATCCCGGTAGTCGGATGGCTAACTGATGACATTTCTGGATAATTAAACAGAGAACCGAAATATTTAGAGGCAAAAATATACCGACGACGGATAGTGCGCTGATTAAATAAAGCACAAAACTGACAGCAAGGTACGTTGTGGTCAGGGCCTAAGCAAGGAATACAGTACGAATGAAAATCTTTATGAGGTATTTGCTTTTCACAAGTAATGCAATTATTAACTTTTACTGACATCGGTAAGGAGCAAGAAAGAGTTTCCCCAATGGGGTACTTAGCTTTAGTTGAAGACTTCGGTTCTGAAACTCAAAAACAAAAATTTCAGGAGTTGGCCGACCGGCACTTGCGAATTGCTTCTGCTTTGGGCACCGCATGGCAAAAGAAACTGATGTAATGGCGTCGGCTGCATGTTTTATACCCCTGACGACCTGACGTCATGGAAGAAGCGACAGCAACCGACTCAGGCCCAAGACTTTGTTAATCAGGCTGACTGAGGGCTACTGCAAGTAGATAACCCAAATGTAATGACTGCAACAGTGAAACACGAAGAACATCTACATATATATTGTAGAAATGTGCTATCTAGACAATATGATGAAAGCAGGGGTCATTTAGCAAACGTGATGATACTACACTTTCTAGAATGCAGTCTGAGCCCATTTTAGTACACCAAGAGTTTACCAGGAGTAATGTGGTTCTTCAAAGGTAGAAGGAGTAATAATTTAATCAAAAAAATGTTCAACAAGCCAGTACTGCAGTACTGTTACTACAATTCTAACAACCACAAAGATGGCAAAAACATGCTCATCGGTTATAGAATAATTGACATATAGGTGAAAAAGGTGTCCGAGATATGCAATCATCTCCTTGCAAATTCAGTGCTTGAGGTAGGTAGAAATATCTCTCTTCCCAGATGAAGAAACTCTTCTAGTTGCAACAGAATATAGGTCTGAAGGCTTCCAACAGAAGATTTATTTATTTCATATTTGTCTACCGGGAGTGTCCGACTGGGTCAAAAGCCCATTTTCAACAGAGGCCAGGGAGAAAAGCACCAACACAATATTTTAAAAATCACACGTAGAATAATAGAAAATAATGCATAACAAGTCTCTCGTACAAGATCAAATAAATGGAAATAATTGCTGTACAGCAGCAAAATAGGGAAAATATCTGAAGTACAAGTGTGTAAATTAACATATAAGCGGATGTAAATAAGAACCAAGATACAACATGGGTAGATTGATTGGCATGTAGTCAGAAATCAGACATCTGCACTGCCTTATTAATTATCGTGTATTTTTTGTGAATATGTACATTGGAAAGAGAGAAACCGGGCTTGGGTTACAGTAACAGGAAACGATGAAGCTTAGAAGCGAGGATAGTGAGGCTCTATCCTGAGAAGGAATGGTCATCGTGGGGTAGTGCATGAGCAGAACCACTTGTTGGTTATGTGTTCCTTGAGGAGCTGTTGGAATTTAGAATAGCTGGTAGTGTTAAGTATGTGCTGGGGAATGGAGTTCCAGGTCTTTGATATTTGGTTGGAGAACAGAGAATCCCCAAAACCATTTTTGGCTTTAGTGACCTTTAGTACAAGTTTGTTGGGTGATTATGGGGATCTACTGCTAGAGTAAGGCTGAACTAAGTTTTTGATGGAAGGGCAGTTGTATGGTTGATGAATAATAATTGTGTGGCCTTTTGTAAGTTGTTTGAGGTTTAAAAGATTGGGTAATTTGATCCACTTTAGTTGGCAGACAGCACAGCAATGGTGAGATCTATTTACAAATTGGGCTACTTTATTGTAGCAGGCCTCTAATTTGTTTAGGTCAGATTTTCTAAGGTTTGCAAGAATGGGGGAAGCATACAGCAGAGTGTATAGCACGTGTCCTGGCAATAGACTGTCTGGAGGTTTGAGTGAGGAATGGATTGGCTCTGTACAGTAATCCAAGTTTGATGTGTACCTTTTTGATGGCTAGGGCTATGTTTTTGTTGTATTTTAGGGAATTATCAATAGTGACATCTAGCAGTTTGGTATGGTCAACTTGTTCAATTCTGGTGTTATTAGAGAAGTGGATGATAAAAGGGAAGGGCAGCTCAGACAATTTATTATTTGAGAACAGCATTAGTTTTGTCTTGTTTGGGTAAAGTATGAGTTGGTTGTCAGCGAGATAAAGTCCTATATCTGTAAAGGACTTTTGGGTTCTATTTTGGACCTCAGGAAGGGATAGAGCTGTGGAGATGAGGGAGGAGTCATCTGTGTACAATGGCAGCTAGGTGAGTGAGTTTGTTGGTGAAAATGGTGAAGAGCAGGAGTCCAAAAATTTAACCTTGGGGGAGGAATAAAGACGCCTTGTTAAAGTTTCAAGATGTTTATTCAGATCTAGCAAATCAGCTGACCCAATGAAGCAAATCATATCTGAAGGAGAAGCTGGTTAGTGTCCCAGCCTAGGGGGACTCCTTTGTCTTGCACTGGGATAATAACCTATACTGACAGACTGAAACCACTCTCTTCCTGGTCAGCACAAAGTGAAAAGGATGTGCTTTGGTCTTCCTTTTTGAAATGGAGCTCGAGCATTTAATAAGAATACATAGAAAACATGCACCAGAGTTTCTCTCCACTGAAGACACGACTGCATCCACTGTCCCCCATCCTTACACTGGAAGTGAGCAGTACTGGAATAGGACCACCAATCTCTTCCTAACAACAAACTCTCTCTCTCTCTGATGCCCTCCCTGAGGGAAGAATAAAGACAGTTTGTTGAAGTGTTGACCAGGAAAAAGCTTTGCAGAGAAGATCCCAGACTGGTGCACCACAGGACCATGCTCTGAGACCATGAGCAATCCTCCTCTCACTGCAGCTACCCCACAGCGATACTCTAGCAACTTGGCTTGCATTTAAATATCTGTAATCTGAAGTACAAAGAAAATTGCTATCCCAGGGCAGCACCCCACACCGCTACATTCTTTACACCATAGGCACAATTTGCTTATGCTTAGAGAAGATCTGAGATTATTTTTATTTAAAGTTTGTATATGCTGCAATTCACCACTTGGTGGATTTTTATTCCAAGGCATAAAAAATATATACAAAAGGTCCTGAGGTCTCACACTTTACTTACGTTTTCCACCTACATGTTCACATCCATGAGCGCTGTAAAACTGAGCACTGCGACTTGTATCCACTGTAAGCAACTTCTCTGGATGCATGTATTATTCAAAAATGGGAGTCACCTAGTGTAGCTTTAAGTGACTACCTCCTTTGCATATAAAAAGGTCTGTCTTCATCAGGAGGAAGAAGAATGGGGACTGGTCACATTAACCATGTGTATGAGCCTTTTATAAGCAGGCATTGTAAATCTGTTTTGCTACACAAGAGAAGATTGCCTTTCATAATGTATTTCAGGACATATAAGCCTCATAAAAGTCTGCACGGCCTCTCATATTACATGTTATACAAGCATTGATAAGAATAAGTTATGTAAAGCCTTCATAACTGGCTCCAATGAATATGAGCCCCAGAGAGGCAGACACAGCTGCTTATATTACATATGTTACAAAACAAGCTAATAAAGTCTGGTGATAACTTCAAAAAAGCACAAATTTTCAATGATCAAAGTATAAATCACTCTATTAAATGGACCTGATAAAGCTCAGGTGAAAGCATTTTCTTAAATATAGTTTTATAGTGGCAGCTCATGATGTGTTGCCATGTTTTGTCGGTTACAAATATATATTTTTTTTAACCAAGATGGGGTTCAACAGGCTGCTGAGCTGGGAAAGCTTTACGTGGTCTTTCAGAAATACCCAAACAAGAGACCAACTCCTTGTTTTTCCATTTCCCAGATTTTCCTCCAATCAGCTCCCCTGGACCCTCCCACTATAGTCTGTAACTGCCTTTACCCACCTGACCTGTTGAATGTAATGTATTAGAACAAGAACACTTGTCCATCTACCTACTTAACTGAATAAACTTCTTGAAAATTCAACAAGGCGTCTTTATTCCTCCCACAGGAAGGGGATCAAAGAGAAAGAGTCACATAGAGCTGACAGCTAAAGTGATTATATCTGGACTAATCCTTCATACTTTGTTTGTTGTTAGTCCTGTCACCCTATGAGTCACAGGTGGGACACCAGACTTCACTCAAGCCCTCTGGGTTACCTCTGTTTCCTTTGCATCAACAGGGTAAATCTTTGGGCTATCCATTTCCAGAAGTCCTTTACCAAAAAAGTATTTTTGCAATCCCCAGATGCAGAAGAGGACCTGTAGGTGACAGACTTCACTAACATATTACCTCCCCACTATGTACATGTATGTCTTAGTAAAATACTACAATAACCTCTCAGCACAAAGCATGTGTGTGAACCCTCCCCTGCTTGTCTGAGAATCATAACATAAACTGGCTCTTTAATTTGAATAGGAGGGGGTAGGTATCATTTCCCTGTTAAGACACTGAAAAGCAAGAAAAAAATTGCTCAACTCAAGCAGGTTTAGATGCATCTCCCTCCTTCTGAAGAGATGCTCGAGCTGGCTTCCCACTAAACAAATGAACCATTCACTGTCAAACTGCAGCAAGTTCAGCAGTATAAACTGGACCCTGTGTTGAAACTGGCAAGTACAATCACTTTACAGCACCTGATGACAGGAATATGCTACCAGGAAAAGATCTGTAATGGTGTGATGAGAGGCCCATACATACGAATGGCTAATTGGCAGAAAAAAATATGGACGCTATTACACCCAAGAAGTACAGAAAGGTAGGAGCTTTGACTCACTTATGATTATTCATCCAGGACAGAAAAATGTAGGATTCCTTTGTCCCTCTGCACAGTCAGGAATGAAGGACACCAGAATGTAGATACAGAATCTTTTGCAAAGGGGCCATCCAACAAATTTATAGTAATCTTGAGGAGGTACAACCAGATCATGGTTCAGGAAAGGGCTGCTGCCAAGGAGTCTGACAGGGGCACCAGGAGTCAGTCATCCAGACAAAGGAATGTCAGAGTACCTTTCACAAGGCCTTCACAAGCACGTCTAGAACTTAGATAAAGTTATACCTTTTTCTCTTTTTGGAGCTTTCTTTCTGCTCCCCTGATTCATCTTGCAATCTTTACCCCAGTGCCCCACATCTAGCACTGGGTGTGACAGTTGCTCCATACATCCCCAACTATCTTTGCAATACTGACTGGAGCCAACATAGATCCTAAGGGCATCCTGTGGGTTCTGTCTCTGACATCTGGGGGAGGGGGGGCAAAACTTATGACCTACTCTGTATTTCTCCATGCCTCCCAACATGTGCCCTGACAACTCTGTGGGGTAGTGCAGTGGGCAGACAGCATCAAACCAGTCCACACTTTCACATGAAGCTGATACTGGTGAGATACCATACTAGCCCCTCATCTGAAGCACATCACAATTGGCTTCCTAGCCTCTGCCAGATAGCCCTTATCTCTTTATGTGCCCATGCACACATTACCTCTACCTCAAAACTGTACCACCCATCCTCCCTGCCAGTGCCACAGACTCATAAGCTGCTAATCACATCCAGGTTGCCTAGACTATGGTAAGAGCTTCATCTCTCTATGCCACAGCACAGGCTTAGGCGAGCATATCTTGAAGAAAATGACAGGCTTCAAATAGCATCCAGTACTGGAAATGGTGTTGACCCAGACTAGGTAAAAGGAATGTCCTTGTCAAGTTCTTGGATACTGATTTCCCAGTATGTACTCATCATGTTCAATGAAACCATCCAGGTTCCCTGTACCCGTGGGGACATGATTCCCTGCACTCTGTGCACCTGATGAAGTCAATGACACCCAAAACAGGACAGAACCATGGTCCTCTTCAAAATGAACCACTTTCCCTTTCAGAGGCTGGAATAGCCTTCATGAAATCGGTGATGGTAGGTTCTTGTACTGTTTCTATAGTTCCATGAAGATGGACTGGTCTTTTAAAGGAGCACCTGTTATGACAGGAATTAAACAGTTTCCAAGACGTAGTTGCTTGACATGACCAGAACTCATTTTCCCCTGGCAACAGTTCTCCAAACCAAACTTGTACAGACAACTTCCCATGTACAGCATCTATGGAGTCTGCATTTTGGAGACTAATGGGGGTAAGTAAAATAAGAAGTAGTGGCTCTTTGCTGCCCTTCTTTTAAAGTGAGGTCTCCTTTTTGGGGTAATCAATTGAAGTAGAAGACAAGGTGGTACATGGGGTGGAGTAAGGAACAGAGATGCTCATCTCTTCCTTTTATATATCTGCTTCAGGAATCTATGTAAACATTAGGTCTCCAAAGAATAGCTTGCCTCAGCTCTTACTTAAAGGCGTTCCTAAGCTACAACATTTGGCACAGACTCATCACAGATGCTGTGTCGTGACCACAATGGAGGGAGTTATGGGACACTCCACAGAATAAGTAAATGTAACAGTCTTCCTTGAAGAATTTCAAATCACAAAATTAGTGAGTGCAGCCAAGTTATTTTAGCCACTGGTCAACAATGGGAGGAGTTAAGATGGGATAGATGAGACAGACGTCAGGATTCTAAGGTTCAGAATAGCAAAGAAGAAAAACCCTTGCCCATCTTGTCCATGCCCTCAGATTCTTTCTCCAACTGAAAGGTCATCTCTGGGAACTATGCTGCACTTAAGAGGTCACATAGCACTCTGCCCTAGGATGTTAGACACAGTGACATTTAATTCCTTATACAAGGTATCAGTTTTCTACAGACTTGAAAAGTCAGAGTATGGGATTTTACAGCTCCACAAGAACATCTGTGGTGACATCAACACGGAAAAAACAAATGGTCCTCATTATTCTTCCTTAAATACTAACTGGGTCTATCTTGGACGAAGGCAAAGTGTCAACAGCTTTGGATTCTCTAAAAAAGGAAATCAGGCAGATATGCATCATTGTTGGGTATTTCATAGACAATAACCCTGACCTCTTGCAACCTTCACACCAGGTGAATTCAGAGTGGAAGGCAAGCACTGACCGTGAACTATTGCTAGTACAAAGCAGCCTATGCTTGCCTGAAGCCTTTATCTTAAGATGATGGACAGGAACATCCTAGTGGTGGTGGGGAGAAATGGTCTCTAACATGAGGGGAAGCGTGACTCAGGAAGTGCTTCTGCATGACACAGGCCTGTGTAAGTAAGTACCTGCACTGATGGCTAACTGTACTCCCCAAGTCTGCATTCCTACATCTGCACAATCATATCCCACCACATGTCAAACAGTATGTACAAGACAAAAGCAGCACATGCCTGCTCTACTCTCTCTCTGGGAAGGCAAAGATTCAAAAGGTTATCACAGGGGAAATTTACCCAGGTCTGATTACATCATTCAAGGCACCGACCAAAGAATTGAGGGGCTCACTCTGCAAACAGATCTGGCAAAGTACAGTTTTGTACCTACCATAAATGTAGATGTTCGAGGATCCACATTGCTGCAGTCCTAACCATTGGGTAGTCCGCTGTCCAGTCGGCCCGAATACCAAAGTATATGGCTGACGTCGGTCAAGGCGCATTAGACTGACGTCAGGACGTCAGGGTACTAATGCGCATGACCGACGTCATATCCTCAGTCTTTTCTTGCCCCAGATGTCAGAAGACCCTAAAAAGACAAGGCCAAAACCAAAAACACCAAACACTCCTGCACCAAAAATATGTACAATATATACAAAATTACAGGAGTATAACCTCACCCACACAACCACACCTAAACACAGAGGGGAAGGAGGGAGGGTAAATTGGACTGCAGCAATGTGGATCCTCGAACATCTACATTTATGGTAGGTACAAAACTGTACTATGTTCTTCATTCCACATTGCTGCAGTCCTAACCATTGGGTAGAATCCCAAAGCAGAGGTAAGGGAGGCTGGCAAATCATAAGGAAGCAGGAGCTGTCAACATGCCTTGCAAAATAGCTGTGGCAAAACCAGCCCTAGATTTAGAGTAGAGAGGAAGGTGGTAATGCTTAGAGAAAGTATGCACCGAACTCCAAGTAGCTGCCTCCAAAATATCCTTAGTTGCCACTCCTTAGAAATGCTGTTGAAGTGGCAGTAGCCCTAGTGGAATGAGGCCTAATCCCAGCTGGAATCTCCTTGCCATGATGGGAATAACAAAATGCAATGCAAAACCCAATCCACTTAGAAATAGTTTGTTTCGACACAGGCTTGCCCTGAGAACTCAAAGCAAAAGAAATAAACAACTGCTGAGACTGCCTAAAATCCTTAGTCCTGCTTAAATAATAACGCAACTGCCTGTGTACATCTAAAGTGTGCAAAATCTTTTCCCCCTTATTTTGGGGATCTGCATAGAAAGTAGGCAAATGAATAGTTTGGTTTAAAGCCACACTAGAAACCACCTTAGGCATAAAAGAAGGATTAGTACGTAATGATACCCTATCCTTATGGAAAATCAAAAAAGGCTCTACCGCCATAAGGGCCTGCAATTCAGAAACCCTTCTTGCAGAAGTAATGGCCAACAAAAAAGCAGTCTTCCATGACAAGTATTTCAAGTCAGCAGTAGCGAGGCTCAAAAGGTTGTAGAGTAAGTTTCTCCAACACAAAATTGAGATCCCAAGCAGGAGTAGGAGCTCTCGTGGGGTCTTATATTCTTTGCCCCTCTAAGAAATTGCTTGAACAAAGGATGCGAAAACAATGGTGGGTCACAATCATAGTGAGCTGAAATTGCTGCAGCATGAATCTTAATGGAAGAGAAAGACAAACCTTTGTCCAATAACTCAGTAAGATATTGAAGAGCCACACTCAAATTAGGCTCAGAAATCTCCAAATTCTTTGCTGCACTCCAAAATAAAAATCTCTTCCATTTTTCTGCGTACACTTTCCTTGTACTAGGTCTTCTGGCTTCCATAATCACATTCAAAACTTGTTGAGGAAGTTGAGACCTGCTGTGTTTCAAAACAGAATATGCCAGGCTGTTAGATGAAGAGAGTGAAGCTTGACATTGAGTAGATGACCGTCCCTCTGAGACAATAGGTGTGGAATCAAAGGTAAAGGCCATGGAGGCTTCCTTACCAGACTCCTCAGTAATGGGTACCAATGTTGCCGAGGCCAATCTGGAGCTATTAAAATCATCCTTGGCTTGTCTTGTCTGACCTTTAGGAGTACCTTTGGGAGAAGAGGCAGAGGTGGAAAGGCATACACATGAAGATTTTTCCAACTGAAAGAAAGAGCATCCACTTTCCAAGCTGTGTGATGAAACCTTTTCGTGCAAAACTTTGGCAGCTGGTGGTTTAGTGGAGAAGCGAACAGATCTATGTCTGGCATTCCCCATGACACTGTCAATTTCCGAAATACATGAAGATCCAGTTTCCACTCGTGGGGATCCATGATTTGCCTGCTTAACACATCTGCTAAGGAGTTCTGTGCTCCCGGCAGAAACCTTGCCTGAAGAGTTAGTTGCAAGCTGAGCGCAGTCTCCCATAAAATCATTGCTTGCCTGCATAGAGGGTAAGAATGTGTTCCCCCTTGTTTGTTGATGTACCACATGACAGTTGTGTTGTCTGTTAGAATCAACACCTGCCCTGGAAGAAGTAACTCCTTGAAAGCCATTAATGCAAACTGGACTGCTAACATCTCCTTCATGTTGATATGTAGATGCTGTAGTCTGGCAGGCCACTTGTCTTGTATCCACTTTCCATTCAGATGAGCTCCCAAGCTATGTCTGAGGCATCTGTCGTTAGAATCTGACTCGCCTCTGGCCGGGTCACAGAGAGTCCCTTGTTTAGGTGACATTCCTGAGCCCACCACAAAATTCCTTTTGAATGCAAGGTATTATTTGAATGACAGTGTCCAAATCCTGGCAGTGCTGTGTCCATACATTTTTGAGATACCATTGCAGCTTCCTCATATGCAGTTTGGCATTGGGAAGCACCAGAATACAAGATGCCATGAACCCTAAGGCTTGAAGGACTGTCCTTGCAGTCAGCCCGGACTGAAGAGATAGTTGATGGAAGTAAATGGAAAGATTCTTTTGTTTGTCCGGGGTTAAAAGGCCATCTGGGCTGCTGTATTCAGTCTCACACCCAGAAAGCACATGTCTTGAGAGGGTACTAGACTGGACTTTATTTCGTTCACAGAATACCCTAGGCATCTTAGCACTGCTATCACATATTCCAAATGCTGTCAAAGGTCTTCCTTTTCTTGAGCCAGAATCAGGCAGTCGTCCAAGTAAGGATAGATTTGAACTCCTTTTAGCCTGAAGTAAGCTATCACTGGAGCCAGAACCTTTGTGAATACTCTGGGCGCAGTAGATAAGCCAAAGGGCAATGCAGAGAACTGATAATGGGAATTTCCAGCTCGAAGACGCAGATACTTCCTGCAACTTAGTCTGATAGGCACATGAAGGTAAGCCTCCTTGAGATCTAAAGTTACCATCCAGTGATCTTTGCCCAGCAGAGGTAAAAGCTGTTGTAACGTCAACATTTTGAACTTGGGAATGTCCAGATAAGTGTTGAGGATAGATAAATCCAAAATTGGTCTCCACGTGTCCCCCTTCTTTGGTACTAGGAACAGGCGAGAATAAAATCCTAGGCCCCTTTCTGGCACAGGGACTGGCTGAATGGCCCCTATTTGGAGTAACAGAGAAATTTGCTTGTGAGCCTCTTTTCTTTGCAGAGGAGGAATGTCTGGCATGCCTTTGAAAGGAGGCAAGGTATGGAAATAAAACCTGTAACCGTGGTGAATGATATCCAAAACCCATCTGTCTTGGGTAATTAAATCCCAATTTTCTTTGAAAAGAGCCAGCCTTCCTCCCAAAGGTGCTGCCAGACGAGAATGTACCGGCAGCTGAAAAGGCAAGTCATTGGGTCTGTTTACGAAAGGACTGACCCCTGCCCTCACCAGAAGTCTGAGCAGGTGAACTCCCTGTTCTAGGCCTAAAAGAACCTTGAGCTCTGCCCCTACCACGTCTAGACCTACCCCTAGACTGGGAATCATAAGCAGGATATGTCCATCCCTTAGTAGGCCAATTTCTACTAAACTTCGGAGGCTGCACCTGCAAAAAATCTTTAACAGTTTGCATAGACTTAGCCTTGTCCTCCATTTTCTTTAAAACTGCTTCCACAGGCGAACCAAACAACACGTCAGACTGTAAAGGAGCATCCAAAATCCTTGTCTTAACATGCTCAGCTAAATTCTGATCCCTCAACCAGGCGTGCCTCGAAGAACAGAACCAGTGGCAGCCACCCTCGAGGAGGCCTGCACAGCATCAAAACCACATTGCAATGAATGCTTACCCACCTGTTCAGACACATGAACTAAATCCTGCAACTCTTTACACTCAATACCTTCCGCCAGAGCATCCACCTTAGACTTCAATTGTGAAAGGAGATAATTTTGATATTTTAACATGTGAAACTGGCAATTCAACGCCTCATGGCTAAAGTGGAAGAAGTATACACCTTCTTTCCCCATCTATCCAAAGCCCTTGCCTCTTTATCAGGAGGAACAGGATTTTTAACAACAGAAGCCTTAACACCTTTAGGCCCCTGAGAGACAGTTTCTGGGTCTGCCCTAGGACTCTTAAAAAGATACTTATGTGCTTCAGGCACCCTATAGTACCTATCCGGTTTAGCTGGGGCAGGACGCAAAGAATCAGGGTTCAGGAAGCCTCTGCAAAAACATCTTCCACCACATCCAGAACAGGAGGTATAGCTAAAGGCCTATGCTGGGGTAAAACAAGAATTCCCTAAGCCTCTTCCTGGAATCAGAGAAATCCTGACCTTCCCATTTAAAATGCTCCCTCATGGAATGCAGAGTCTCTGAAAATGAAAAATCCTCAGGAGGAGAAGCTGAAGGAGTAGAATCAT
This sequence comes from Protopterus annectens, assembly GCF_019279795.1. Lineage (NCBI taxonomy): Eukaryota > Metazoa > Chordata > Ceratodontiformes > Protopteridae > Protopterus > Protopterus annectens. The sequence continues at coordinate 1,251,473,113 of NC_056727.1, forward strand.
CCACATCAGAATCAGAATAAGGAGGAAACTCCTGCAAGTCTTCAGCCGAAGACTCAGAAGCCTCCGAACACTGCTCAAAACTCTCAAACTCAGGCTCCACCCTAGGCCTCTTATCAGGAGGGGGCATAGAACCTCTAATCATAGTAATCAAATCCTCTGCCATTTTAAGCATATGTTTCTTAGGCAAAGATCCTGAAGAGCTAGGAGAAACCCCCACTGAAGTTAAACCTGGCCTGCCTCTCAAAGAAACCTTGGAAACAGAAGGGGAGGCTCTAACCACCCTAGGAAGAGAGGAAAGAACAGCCACCTGAGAAGCCCCTTCAGCCTGGCCTACCTCCTGAGAGGACACATCCTGTAACAGTAAAGTCTCTCCCTGAGACTCCAAAGAAACTCCTGGCAAAACCTCCGGCTCCACTGAGCCTTCTAAAGAACCGACGTCCGGGACTGCCGGTTCTTCTACTCTAGGCTTTGCTGCTTTGTCCTTGCGCTTTTTGGAAGAAGCGGGCGTCGGAGCATCCGACGGCATTTTATAATTACAACGCTTCCCAAAAACTAACCTGGCACAGTCTAACCTTCTCTTAATAGTGCGTTTGTTAAATCTAGCACAAGAGCGGCATCCAACAACGTCGTGCTCAGGCCCTAAACAAGGTATACACAAGGTATGGTAATCCCTATGAGGTATCTGTTTCCCACAAGAAATACAGTTATTCACTTTTTCTGACATCCGGTTAAATACTGAGGCAAGAAAAAACCAAAATATTCCCCAACGGGGTACTTAGCCAACTTTGATTCGGTCTGAAACTCCGACTTCAGAAAATTTCAGAACGCCAACCTGCACTCGCAAAACTGCTTCTGCATCGGACCATGCGGCAAAAAAGACTGAGGATATGACGTCGGTCATGCGCATTAGTACCCTGACGTCCTGACGTCAGTCTAATGCGCCTTGACTGACGTCAGCCATATACTTTGGTATTCGGGCCGACTGGACAGCGGACTACCCAATGGTTAGGACTGCAGCAATGTGGAATGAAGAACATCATGCTTAAATGGTGGTGGCAGTGTGACATTCCCTAAAGTCTGTGCAAGGGAATGCCTCCCTTTCTGATCAACAGCGAGTGATAGCAGTAAGGTTAATACTTTGTTTGCCAAAGAAGACTTTGAACTGGAAAGGAGGTCAGCTGACTTTGATGGAGGAGGTCATGGCCAGTGTCTAGTGACTTGCTCTACACCTTAATACCTCCTTTATGTCTAACTCCTGCCTAGGATTACTATCCTGTTGCCAATCCCTCTACTGGCAACCTTCAGACACTACTATCCTGTACATGTTGTCATAGAACTGTAGCTTCTCATACCTCATTAGCCTGTACATGGCTTGACCTGCAGGCATTTGTGGCACTCATCCGTGTTCTGCTGCCTCCCAGGTAGTACAAGGCATGCACGTACAGATCCTGGCTGGCCAAATGGTAAACACTGGAACACCTGGATGCTCTGTTTCTTCTCTGAGAACTTTCCTAACAGACATGGTAAGACAGAGATCCAAACTGTGTAAGAGATGAGACAAACCTGCCCTTTCAGCCCAGACTAATGACATCATGGTCAGCACATGCCAGTGAGAAGAATTACAGAACCAGAGCAGGAAACAAACATGCTAAAAAGAGTCCTCAAGATTTCCTATCTGTAACCCACTGCCAAAGGTCCTTCAAAGAAAGTTCAACCTTGTTCTACAGCCCCCTGAAATAAGAAAACAAGGTCAAGCTTTGGATGAGAAAAAAAAGATATACAGGTGTTCCATTCAATTCTGACAAAGTAGTCGCACCAACATTAATTCCCAGACTTGCCTTGGGGTAGCAGGACAAAACCTTCAGAAAACTGCACATTTATTTAAGCAGTGGACTAACAATGCTTATGCCTGCAGTTCAATCACAGTCTGTTCTGGGGTGGTACTTACTTGGCACCAGCTGTAAATGGTAGACAACATCCATGTCAGAGTGATATGCAGTCACTAGCAGAGCACAGCAATAAGCATACAGTGGTTTTCATCATGCGCAACATACAAGAAACAGAAGAGCTAACTGGTTAATCTTTGTCTGGATCATTATGTGAGCAACAGCTTCCCAATCCCTAGTAGATAAAACATTTCCTCTGGGCAGTACTGAGTGGCAACATATGACAGACTGCCCACAAAATAAACACTAAACACTACTGTTTGGAAGTAAATCTAGAATAAATGGCAGCAGGACAGAATGACTTTCAATCCTGATATTTAAACAACTTCTCATGAAATCTCAGGAACAATGTTTGTCTTGAACAGCAGAACTTTAAATGAGCTGGAATTGATCTGCTAGGCTGATCATACTTGGGGACCACAGAATACTGAAATTCCTTGGTTGAGTAATACTCTAAACAATTAATAAATTTAGTAGCCTAAAATTCCATGACTTAAATAAATATACTACGACACACAGTTTTCTAATACATCAGGCTCCTGTACTGATCATGCTTTTCCTGAAATCCATGCTCTGCTCTTAGTTCCTTCCTTGTATACATTCGACAATTCTGTGGTACAACACTGGGATTCACTTTTAATGTAAGATCTACCCAGTGCACGTCATCTTCATCACTGACCAGGCATGTTATATTTTTTTCTCTCAAGTTTCCTAGCTCCTTCCAAGGCTTCCCATTTAATTTGGTACTACCATTCTATAGTATAAAAAGGATCAGGACAGAACACACTACTTATCAATACAGGTGCTTCTACACAAGATTATGCTGCCCACCGCCATCACTCTCAATCTCTCAGCCCCAGAATTTGGGGCAAAGGGCCCAAATCAGGGACACTTTTTAAGTATTAGTAGCAGTGATTAAGAAAACTGACAAAATAAGGGCAGTTGGATTAACATGCATTTCATGAAGCAAAAGAAGCGTGCAATTGTAACAAGTGTCATTACTTGTTGATCGTAACCCATCAACTATTCTTCTTAAAGCATCACTGACTTTCGGAGGTCAAAGCAAAATTAGAAGCCAAAGTCAAGGACAGTAGAGAGGTATTGACCACCAACACTAACCAATACTTGCTGCATTGTGGATGCTACCTGCATCTTGTTCTACCCAATACAAAACCGAGTTTACACTTTGACTTGGTTACGTCTTCTCAGTAGCATAATGCCCCCACTGGCTGATGGTACAACAGAGTATACTGGATATGTCCAACTAATATGCTGCCATGTGACATTTGTTGACGTAATTGGCAAATGTGAACAGTGCTGCAGTTTATAATTGCATTTATATTACTTGCTTGACCTTACACTTTAAAAGTGTGGTCGGAATCTTGAAAGTAAACAGGCTATAGGATCCCGAGTTTCAATCATTGTTAGTCACAGACATTAAGTCACCACATTACAATGTACGAGTTACACAACCACCTGTTATACTGCCCTGTCCGACTACAAAACAAATATGACACATTACTCAAAAAGAAACAAGAAGCTGTTACCTTTTACTTGCGTTATTCTCAGTAAATGTGGGGGTGGTGATTGCACACCATATCACAGGGCTCACTTTGATAAGGATGGAAACCAGGAAAAGAAAGAAGTTAAACAAATGTACTTCACATACAGTTAAGTGGGTGTGTTTCACATATGATAATCTTATCCTTCTGTAGTAGAGTCGTTGGGGAAGGAGTCACACATTGTTAACAACTCCTTCCTGATTACATCATGTAGTCATGCCCACCAATGCTGTGTTGCCAAGACAAGAGCTCATGCTACCATTTGGTATTGAAGCTGCTACTACCGCTGTTGAGAAACAGTAGGACAGCTCTTGGAACTCTTTTAAGACAAATTCACACTAATGAAAACAATAAAACCACAGTGAGAAAACTATCAACTAGGAAAAGAAGAACGTGATGTTAAACAGACCAGGAATATTCTAGCAGCTGTATCCTGACACCTGGTATACGATTTGGCATTTTGAGACAAGTGCCATAACATAGAGCTCAGTGATATCTCACGTCACTAAACAAAACTGAAATACTACAAGAAGTGTAGTCCATGCTACATGTTCTTACATGCAATGCCTGCAAAAAGGAGTAAAACAACCATGTGGAAATGCCAATACTGTAAATTATCTTGATCTGGTAATATCACCATATACTTTTTTGCAATCCACACCTATCAGCAAGCAGCATTTACTTGGGACACTCAGCAAGCAGCCTGTAATTGGAAGAACAGTAAACACTTAAAATACCTACACAGTTCTGATCAAACAGTGGTGCACCCAAACTCTACCAGTTTTGGTAAGCTGTGCTGTTTGCATCACAAAATATTTTGATATTTGTTTGATATATTTTTTGGACTCTTTGGAATCCAAATTGCTGTGATGTACTAGTTATAAATAAGCAACAGTGGGGTACATGAAAGTAGAAACTGTTGTTGCTACCCAACCCAAACGTGGGAAGGCACCATGCACAGGTAACTTCAAACTGTTGTTGCTACTCAACCCAAATGTGGGAAGGCACCGTGCAAAGGTAACTTCAACATAAAGAAGCCAGTATATTAAAGGCTCATCTCCACAACTGCTGTTCACTTATGCAGCCCTTTCACTAACTGTGACATGCTTAAAAAGAAACTTTTGTAAAACTATAACCACTTTCATGAAGTACATATACAATAGTCACTAAGTGATGTGAACATCCTGTCACATTAACCTGATCCAGTTCTGTGACTGAGTAACTGAGGAGGTAGACAGAAGCAAATGTGGTTGTGATCTGGACTTCAGTAAAGCCTGTGAATCAGTCACCCATTACAGGTGTATTACAACATTTGTAAGGGGTAGTAGGACTGAGTAGAAAACTGTGCAGGTGGAAGATAACTTGGTTATAGTTCAGAATGCAGAGGGTGACAGTGAAGGGGAATCACTCATGGTGGAAATAGGCAACAAGTACTTTCACAGGGCTTGGGCCTACATCACCTGCTGCAGGACACAGAAAACTGAAAAAAATCTCTCTTTTGGTTTAGAATATGTCAGGGGATAGTATTTGTCAAGCCTGCATGTTTGGTGATGGGCTAATAGAGTCTAAAAGCATAGCGTGAAAGGTGGCAAAAACACAAATTCGTACAGTGCATGCTGATGAGCATGGAAAAAAGGTAACCCAGGGTGAAATATATGTTATTTTTTTTCTGGGGGGGGTTGTAGGCCTCAATTAAGTACAGCAAGTAAAAGACATGATAATTATTACTGTAGAAGACAAGGGCTAGCAGGCTTAGTACAGGACATGTTAGCAAATGTAAGCCTCATTTTAGGATGAATATCCAGGGTTTTAGTACACAGGTATAAAAAGATGACACTATTTAACATATCAGGACATTTTCTGACAACTATTAGAATACTGTCCAGAGTCTGAAGGTCTAACAGGAAGCGACAGTTTACACAGCTGGATGGGAATACAATGGCTGCCAGAATAGTGTGGGGATACATGAAATGTCATAATAGAGCAGGCTTAAAAACGTTCACCTCTTTTTACTAGAAAAGAGCTGAGAAAAGTGATACTTTACAGGTGTGTGAGGCATAAATGGGGAAGTGGGGCAGGATTATGGTATACAGACTGGACAGCACATGACTACCAGTTAATGGGAATTAAACTCAACCTGAACAAAGGAAACACTGCTTCATTAAGAGGGCTGGTAAGCTGGTGGCATGAGTTGTCAAAATGGAGAGTAAAGACTATGGCAGTTGGGGCATTTAACAAAAGCCCTGGATACCTGCAGTGAGTAAAGGACATAAGCAGGAGCCTTGAACTAGCAGCAACACAAAAGTAAATAAAACAGACTCAATGATTCCTTTTGCCAGCATTTTATGTAACATATGATACGAGAATCAGATGGTGTGTCCTATGGTAAGTTAAATGTGAAAGTAAAGGTTGTGTGATAAAAACCATACATACCCTTAAGACAAATAAACAGTTTAACAGCACATATTAAAATAATGTATGAGGCACGGAAAACTAAAGGTTTCCTAAAAATAATCTTCTAAATACTGAAAACAATAACTTACCCCACAATATACACAGAAGTAGTAGTAACACTCCACAAGTTACCTTATTCAAAATTAAATCCTATAGTTTTTTGTTTTGACTGTAAAGAGAAGATTTCTAAATGGTCCAAACAGACAATATGTTGACTCTTGCTTTTCTCTAGCTAGAAGTTATTAAATCAGGGAAAGCACTTTGTTCTGTTACAATGACCCAGTGTAGCATGCCGATACTAGTGCAATTAATCCTTCGTATGGCTGGAATACTGGAACTTTTTGAATAAAGGCAGATCAAAAAGAAAAAGTCCACAACAAAGTCGGGAAAACATTTGTAGCCAGAGTACAGTTTAAAACCATCTGTATGCATCTCCTGCTTTTAATGTTATACTCCATGCTATATCAGACCTTGTTCCAGTGTTTCTAGTCTTTCTCCTTGTACATACACATACACACACTGGTCACGTAGTCCATTATCCATGACAATGTAAACAACAAGACAGCAGGGTGGTGATATTCTAAGCCCAATGTCTGAAATTTCAGGAAAAGACAACCAGCCAGTGGCAAAAAAGCCCAATTAACAGCAATCTACCATCATATAAAATCCACACACACAGTAGAAGAGATCATGCTTGTCTGAAAAAACTGGAAGCATGTCAAACCTTGTCTTATAAATTCTTCCTATTATGTCACAATCTGTAGCTAAATGACAAAGCAGCCTGGGTGTGTCTAGCTATGTGATACCTTTACGCTCCCAAAACTGCAGCCAAGTAAAGCAGGAAGAGTAGCTTTTAGTTCCTACAAATGATGTCTGCACACCCTGCATAAAGTGACCTGGTTAAAATGGCATGCTGCATAATACCTAAAACTGTAAAAGGCTACACTATCAACAGGACATGCTGTCATCAGTTGTACAATGTTGACGCTGCAGAAGAGAAAAATGAGTAAGAAAGCACAGTGGAGCCTACTTCACACCCTCATCATCACCCTGTAGGTCTGGCAGTAAGTGTAATGAAGAGAATAATAATGGCCAATCATGGGCCAGCATTTCTTTTGCTCATTCCTAATGCAGAAAATCCAAAATGAAGAAGTCTAGTTTAACCTCCCTCATTAGATGTTTACTAATCAATCAAAAACTCATTAATAAGCAAAGCACAAGGACAAGTGTTTGTAAAACTAAAACCATTAATTTTCTAGCATTTTTCCTGCATTTCCCAAGATTTAACTTAAAAAACTGTGACAAGTGACCTGGGTCTTTAATTGTGAAGTCCTGAGCAAAGCGGCAGGTCACCAAGTTCTCTTAAGCCCTGTCTGAAATGAACAATGCTGAGAGGTGTAATGCACCTTTAATGCCAAAGAAGCAGATGTGGGTGTGGACATAATCTTCGTTCGAATCCAGCACATCATCTGTGAAATTGCAAGTAGTATTTTGACTTCTAAATTCATTTTCATAATGAGGCTTCATCACGTAATCTTTTCATAGCCTTAATGTCACTGTGGCTGTGGCGGAGGAATTCCAAAGCACAAAGCTCAAAAACCAGTTAGACATGAACTGTTGGATTAAAATAAATACTGGTAAGTTAAAACATGTTCTACACAGAAACAGAGTAGTACAATATTTAACAAAACTGTCTGGCCCACCTAACCTTCTAATCATAGTTACTTTAACTATTTAACACTAAGGAATCTCCTTTAGGTGGTGGATCACCCTTTCTTGATCACTGCAGTTCATTAGGATCATCAACTGCCCTTCTAGGAAGAAATGTTTCCAGACATCTTCCCAAATACACCTAACGTAGAATAATTATGTGCCCTGCAACATTTACCTATCAAAATGTCGCAAGTTACAATCACATCCGTAACCTCATTGTATTCAAATGTATCAGTCATAAATACAGTATGACTTTCTTATGCCTGTCCTTTAGTGTGCACATAGTTAATTGAAGTTTGTGGGTTCAAACCCCTAACCAAGTACTTTGACTGTTTCATTTCAGATCCTGCAAGGTTCTTTACTCCAGAAGTATTTTAGAAGCTTTTAGATGAGAAATTAAACCAAGCTCTCACCTGTCTTAGTTGGTGATAACTTAGGTGGGTATTAAAGATCCCATCGTACTTAATGAAAACAGAAAGGAATCTTGTAAGTGTCCCAGACAAATTCTCTCCAGCCTGCAGATCTACTCTGGGATGAACTCAACAAAATGCAAGACAGCAAGAGAATATATCTGCATAACTTCTAGCTCAAAGAAAAGACATCTAAAAATGTAACTTTCTTCTGTTAGAGAGCCTTCTCCCTAATTTACATATGAGGTTTTCAGAGCTGAATACATTAATGCAAGTGGCAGTCTTTCAGTAGTTCATAAAACACTACCATAATTTTCAAGCTACTAAAGATGGCTCCACCTCTTCATGCCTCTGGAATCATGGTATTTTTGACTTAACTAAGACAGTAAGCACACAATGGAGTAGAAGGCTACATCCATTGCTATGGCACAGAAGACCCAAATTTAATTAGCTGTTTGGTCATCTGATGGAGCTGGCAGGAGAGGAACAGCATGCCCATCTTAGGGGCAGGACGGAGTGGTGCCAGACATATACTGTTACAACTACTTCTTGCAGATGTGACGAGGTAAGCCTTGGATGGCATAAGGTTGCCACACTACAATCTGGTAATAGCCTTTAGCACAGGTATGTGGATGCATGCATTCAT